>NW_007731260.1:105828-117954 GCF_000696425.1 Galeopterus variegatus | reverse complement strand
TGACTGGAACATTCCAGGTTCTTTCTGCCACCAGGCCTTTTGGGGTTCGCTCTGCTAGAGCGGCTTCCTGCCCCTGCTCCCCCTCTGTCTTCAGCAGACAGCCCCTGGTCCTACAGGGCTTGGTCAAGGCCTCTGTTGTCTGGTGAAGCTGCCCCTTCTGCTCTGGACGCTCCCACGGCCACTGCAGCCCGTCCAGCTGAGCGTGTCACCTCTACCTCTCATCCCTGTCTGTGGCTCCGGGGGGCTGTGAGGGCCTCACACATCCTTCCACACACTGCACACAAGCACAACTCTTGCACTACCAAAGTGTTATTGGTGAATGAACAATAAATTCCTATGAATGCCTGAATACAAATCAAGTCCTCCTACCTTTGCAAAGTTGTTTTTGTCTGGGGTTTAAAGTTATTGGTGAATGAACAATAAATTCCTATGAATGCCTGAATACAAATCAAGTCCTCCTACCTTTGCAGAGTTGTTTTTGTCTGGGGCTTTTTAAAAAAAAAAATTTCAGCCCCTGGTGATCTTGCTTTCTTCTAAAGTTTTATAAACTCTACTAAAATACTGCTTATTTGACCCTTTCCCTCTACAGGTGATTTTTTAAAAGATATGTGAACAAAAATATAAAGTAAATAAATGGGGGGGGGAAGAAAGTTTAAGCTGGAAACAGAGCAAAGTCGGTACACAAAAACATGCATTGTAATGCTAGAAGTGGGCTACATGTGTGATTGTGAGCTCCCTAGTAACCTAAGCAAAGAGGAAAAATGGTCAGCCTCAAAGTGCTTAGATTCCACAGATATAAACAAACTCATTTTTCAGAAACACAGGCTTTCCTGAATTTGAAATCTGAAGGCAATTTCTCTTGTGGTTCCAAATAAATGTCGTCTCGTGGGATGAGGGACAACGTCCTGACCACGTCCCCACATGGTGAATTTCTGTAGCTTAAATAGCATCCTCAAAACACTTGGTTGGCATCACACCAAAATGTAATTCAGTAAACTCACCTGTCCAGGGTGGGGTCAGTCTGGGCAATTCTGGTTTGTCACAAATGAGGTGTGGTGAAAGGAACGAGCTCACAGACTGATGAGGAAGCTCATTTCCAAAAAACCCGGGAAGTTTCTGATGATAGCTGTGACAGTTGCCACTGGAGGCGGTGTTGTCCCACCCCTGGAGGACACGCCTGGGAGGAGGGGCAGTGTATATTTGGATGAGAAGTTCCCATTGTGTTTCTTTTCTAGAAAAGAAAAGAAAAGGAAAGAAGAGAAAAGAGGAGAGAAGAGGAAAAGAGAAAAAGAAAAAGAAAAGTCTTAGTTTATGATGCTGTGTCTTGCGTCTGGGCAAGTGCCTCTCTGCAGGTGCAGAATCCCAGCACTGCAGTTTTGTGGCTTAGGCAGGTTACTATGAACCTCAGTCTCCTCTTCTGTGGAATGGAGACTGGTGGCAAAAATTCTTATTATGCTGGTTGGCTGGGAAGTGCTAAATCTTTTCTCATGAAAGGACAGGAGATTGCAATGTGAATCTGATGGAGGAAGCCTAGCCTGTGTCGCTGGCATGGATACAGGATGCTTACCCTGAACCAGCATCCCCAGTCCAGTCCTCAGGATTCTTCAGGCCCTCCTGGGTCCCAAGTAGGAAGTAGTCCTTTTAGACCTGCAGGCTCCCCTGAGCAGATCAGGGGTCAGCTGGCCTGCCTGCTCTGATTGACAAGCATAGGAAGGAATTTTAATTGAAGTTCATTAACATTTTTCTCCTATTTCTAAAGGATTTGCTTTGAGAGTTGAGAGGAATGTTACCTCTGATAAGATGACGGTAGGGCCCCTGGATGAAATGAGCCTGCTCCAAGGGATCCCCTGTTAAATACTAAGCTTGTACACATACCCCAGTCCCATCCCCACTTTCTGCCCCAAGACATTGGAGCCTTTGGCTCAGGGCCCCCAAGAACTGCCCTCTTGGTGCTTCTATAAGCTTGAAACTCAGCACCTAGGTCCATCTGCTATGGAACCCCACATTGGTTCAACTTTTGATACACCTGCTAAGAGCCAAGCTGCCAGCCAACACTCCGGTGCTTACTTGGGGTCATAGCCTTATAAGTCGGCACTATGCTTTCCATGATTTTACGGAGGAGGAAACTGAGGCGTGTCTGCAGCCCAGGCCTCAGGCCCAGCAGGTGACTGGTGGCCCTGCCAGCACGGACACTCACACTTGCATTAGCTGCTGTGAGGTGTCCTCTGGGTGCAATCACATGGGCATTAGTGGGTCACAGCTGTTCCAAAGCTCGGGCCTCTGTCCCTCCAGGCTGCTGGTGTATGTCTAAAGCTGCACCATCCAATGTGGCAGCCACTAGCCTACATGGCTATTGAAATTGCAATGAAATTCAGTCAGATAGAGAATCCAGCTCTGCAGTCATCACAGCTCTGCATCCACATCTCGTTGCCCTGTCGCACAGTGTGAACCATTTAGAGACCTGTTAATAGAACATTTATCTGCACCATTGTAGAGCATTCTGTTGCACAGTGCTGAGCAGAGTGTTAGGTCTTTCCATCTGTTGGGGGTTGGCAGGGGGACAGTAAGCTTGGTGACCAAGGTATTAGGGCTGGAGGGGTGGCATCCCTAGGTCAGGGCTGTTGGGCCCTGGGTATTTCTGGACCTCCAGGCTGCCTCTGCCTTCCTGCCCTGAGTCTGATCACCCCCTAAGCCCTGTGCTTGCCCCCTGCTCTCAGGGGGGTCAGAATTGAGCAACTGGTTCCAGCAATACAAGGTCAGCAGTTTCCAGCCAAGCAGATCTGGGTGGGGCCTCCTGTTTGCAGAGCTTAGCACCCCTGTGGCTCCAAGACCAGCTGGGCCTCCACCCTCCAGAGGCAGCCAGACACCCTGTCCCGGCACCCTGACTCCATCTGCCCATCTGGGATCCTCCTCCCCACTCCCAACCACAGATGGACAGCTGATAACAAGGACAGAGGCCCTTCCTGCATAGCCCAGAAAGCACTCTATTTGCTTGTGTGAGCACCTGGCAGAGCCCTCTTCTTCTGTCAGGGACAGGCTGTGCCAAGGCTTTCATCTTCCACAAGCATGTGTGTGTGTGTCTGTCCGTCTGAGTGTATCTCTGTGCATGTCTATGTGTGTGCACGTGTTTGTACATGTGCATGTGTGTCTGCATGTATCTGCATGTCTATGTGTGTGCATACATGTGTATGTGTGTGTTCGTGTGTATCTGTATATGTCTGTGTGTGTCTGTTTGTATGTGTGTGTGAGTGTCTCTGTCTGTTTTCCTGGGCCGAGGACAGCCTCTGTCCTTCCTCCCCAGTGTGTGTTGATGGCAGGAGGAGCATTTGTATCCAGTCCTGCCTGGTAAGCAAGGGCTGGCTCTGGGGCTTTAAAGAGTTCATGGGATAATCTCCAGCATGTGAAAGACAGTAATGCTGGGCTCAGGTCTAGGTTGGCCACTTAGTAATGCATAGTTTTTTGTTCTGTAAAATGGGTACAGGAAAGGTAACTACCTCATAGCACCACCATAGGGATTAAGTATTAAGCTCTTAGCACAGTGCCTGACACACGGTCTGTATCCAGTAAACCTTAGCTAGTGGTATTTTTTAAGATAATAAATACAGTGTAATACCTTCCATTAGAAAACTAGGCTACTACAAACTGGAACTCTGCTGAGTCCCTCATACGCATTGTCTCCTCTAATCTTCCCTGCACGTAAAAGTGTCATTACTCCCATGGGCCAATGAGCAGCTGGAAGCTGAGAGAGGGTGACTGATGTGGCCCCATAGCCATGAGGCTGATCCCTCCACGCTGCCCCTCCTGGCTTCCCAGGAAACACCAGAAAAAAGGAGAGGGAACTCGGGTGTGTTCCTTCCTCACTTTGTGACCTCCATGCAGTGCCCACTGCATACCAGCCTCCCGGGCTGTGTGCAGGGGTGGGGGAAGAGTCAGATTCCAAGAGGGTGACATCAGGGAGGTCACCACTGAGAAGAGGAAGAAGCAGGGAGCCAACCTGAGCCATCCCACAGTGCCCACTGCATACCAGCCTCCCGGGCTGTGTGCAGGGGTGGGGGAAGAGTCAGATTCCGAGAGGGTGACATCAGGGAGGTCACCACTGAGAAGAGGAAGAAGCAGGGAGCCAACCTGAGCCATCCCATGGATGAGAGGCTTCTGCAGTAGCCTTGGCAGCCAAGGCCAAGGACTCCTCCCCAGCTGCCCTGGAAGAGGGGGCAGCTGGAGGCTTGGGGCCAGGCTAGGCAGAGGGAGTGTGCTTATAGGATTCTAGGGCCCCAGATACCCTTCCTCGATGAAAAATTCCCTACCCGTCAGCTACCAGGGCCCAAATTCCACCCCTTAAGATGCACCCCCACCTTAAGGTTGGGAGATTGTCTTGGGTGCCTGTCTCTCTAAAAGGACGGAGGTACCCACAACTGGCAATGCTGTGGGGACAGTTGGCTACCAATTAGCAGCAGGACGACCCTGAGAGAAGGGGATGCTGATGGAAACGTTTTGACCAGCTAAGGGAGAGAAAATGGCCAGTAGTGCCAGAGCGGGGGCCTGACCACAGGTGGGACCCAACAAGATGGGCACAGAAGCTGCCTATTGGACCCACCAGGACTGGCAGCAGTGCTGGCAGGACAGCAGGGGAGCACAATGGCCTCATTTTCAGGTTATTATTATTTAAACACGGAAAAACTAAGAAAGGACAAAAGAAGTTTGTTTTGGCAACTTGACTCTCAGCTTCAGGAAAGCTGTGGCCTGGGGTTTCCCCCGTGTTTTGTTCCCCCGGGTGTGGGGCACAGTTGCCTCAGGCCTGGGGGCCGGGTGGTCTGTGGTGAGGAGGGGCATATTGTGGGGGGGGGCCAGGTGTGATTTGGCACAAAGGGAAGGGTGAAGTCGCACAGCCGCTTGTTTTGCCCACAAGACACCCGATAACTGACTCTCCTTTTCTAACTGCACTGCCTCGTGGGCTGAAATATGGCTTTGGGTTTTTTGTTTTGTTTGCTGTGATTCCTGGAACACTGGGTCTAGCCCTGGCTTTGCCATTGCCGTGCTGTGTGGCCGTAAGATACACACTTCCCTCTCTGGGCCTCGTCTCGTACCATATGCACATTTAGGGCTGGATTATATCATCTCAGCCCGTCATTGCAGGTTCTGGGATCATTATCCAGCACCTGCTCAGGCTCAGCCACCCCCACACAGGTGAGCAAGTGGCACCTCTAATAAAAGGCCCTCTCCCACCTCCTCACCTCCGGTTCAGATGCACACATTTTGCAAAGCTTGACCCCAGTCCTCCCTTCCTCAGCGGGCTGGCCTGGCCCTTTCTGGACATTCACCATCCCTGTAACTCTAGTGCCTTCTCCACATTTTGCAAATAGCAGGGGAGAGGTTTGAATCCTGGCCTGTCTCTTGCCTGCTGTGTGATTTTGCCCTCTCTTAGCATCCATCAGTGTGTGCAGCTGAAGACTGGGGCAATGTTATCACCATGGTCTGTGAGGGATCTACAAGCTAGCCTGGGTACAGTCCCTGCACAGCATCAACGTGCAGATGTCATCTCCCAGAGCGTCATTCCTACCCACCTCTCCTTGCCCTGACAGTGCTGCTCTGCACCACACTGAGGTGGGAAGCTCCCAGGGCAGCAACCGCATCTCCATGGCCCCGGGTCAGTGAGAAATCTTGATGAGTGTTTGGGCAGGGCCAGGACACGAGGGAGGCAAGCAAGGATCCTGACACAACACTAAAGGAGACGCCTACTCCCAAGTTCATGCAAGGGTTGGGGCGGCTCACTCACTTTGCTGAGTCCCGGCCCTGCTTTGGGACCAGAAAAAGGAGATGCAACGATCTGCCACTATTGTTCACCCCGGCTCTGTCCCGGAGGACTCAGGTGGGGGCGCCAGAAGCCCCCTTTCTCTGGCTGAATCGACTCATCTGCTTGTTCATGCATTGGCTAGCCTGGTAGACCTTGGGGAGCAGGCACCACGTGGCCATGCTCTCCACCATGCTGGCGGTGTCTGAATTGGAGCCTGCACACGCCAAGTGCTCGGTAAGCAGAGGCTGAGCCGGTGACTGGGTGAGCACACGCCTAACTGCTCTTGTATTCAGTGCTCATTCCCCTGTTTGCTCAGCCACAGCACATGCTTAAATGTCCTACTATGTGCTGTGCACTGTGCTGGGTGCTGGGAAGCCACTGAGAAGACAAGGCAGGCCCTGCCCCCTGGCGTCCTCACAGCAGAATGTCCCTGTCCCCTGGGGTCCTCACAGCAGAATGTGAGAGTGAATGAGGGTGTGCGAGTGTGTGAGGCAGTGCGTGTGAGTGTGTGCATGCATCCCGGCCCCTGCCCCCACTGCCCCACAGAAAGATGACCCGACAGCCAGGGCCCTGCCATTGGCCAGTCCAGCAGACGCCAGCAGGCAATGGACAAGGTCACACCTGCAAGGTGGAATTTCTCCATAAGTCAGGAGCCCCCGGGGGCAGTGGACCACAGGAGCCATTCTTATCCGTAGGGAGCAGCTGTGAGGAAGGCCCTGGGCAGCTGTCTTCCACCTCCTGTAACAGCTGCTCCCCCTGGGCCAGAGGACAGCTGTGACAGGCTTGAGCCTGCATCCCGGGACCTTGGTCTCGGCAAAGCCTGGGCAGAGGCTGGCGGGCAGAGGGCTCCTCAGCCTGCAATTGGGCTGCACGTCACCCTAAGAATCCACAGTGGCGATGGCACCAGCGACTGGCGTGGTCAGCGCAGCGCTCTCTGATAAGAACAGAGAACAGCACCGCTGCGGTGACCGAGTGCTCCCCGTGCGCTGCGGATGAACCGAGCTTTGCCCACACCAAGTCACACTGAATGCAATAACGACTGTATGCGGCAGCTGTCCTGCTCACTCCCATTTTACAGATAGAGACTGAGGCTCCCTCATGCTGGAGGTGTCCCCCTTCTGCACCAGCAGTGTGACCCTGGGCTCAGTGCTCCCCTCTCCCAGCCTCAGTTTCCTCACCTGGGAAAAGAGCTGATGATGCCTCCTCAGAGAGGCTGATGTGAGAGTTGGGAGGATCTCGAGTCACTTAAAACTCAGCCTAGCGACTGCCCAGAGCCAGAGTAGGTCAAGGGGTTTCTGTGCAGCAAGTGTCTGCTCTGGGTGAGGCAGTGGCTGCCCTCACTACCCCCCTCTGGGGTAGGTACTGCTATGGTCCCCAGTTGCAGAGGAGGAAACTGAGGCTCAAAGGCTCTGAATAACTTCCCCAGGTCCCACAACTAACGAGTGGCCAGCCAGGATTCAGACCCACAGTAGGTCGATCCTGTGACTATGAATACTATTAACTGTTGAGGAGTGCTATGGTCTGAATGTTTGGGTCCCCCCAAAATTCATATGTTGTGTCCCAACCCCAAAGGCGACGGTATGAAGAGGCGATTAGGTCTTGAGGGAGGAGCCCTCACGAATGGGATTAGTGCCCTTATAAAAGGGGCTCCAGAGAGCTCCCGCACCCTTTCTGCCATGTGAGGACACAGGAGGAAGGCACCGTCTGTGAACGAGGAAGCCGGCCCTCACCAGGCGCTGCATCTGCCACCCCTTGATCTCGGACTTGCAGCCTCCAGAACTTGGGAAAGACATGTCTGTTGTTTATAAGCCACCCCATCTATGGTTCTTTGTTACAGCTGCCTGAATGGACTAAGACAGTGAGAGTCACGATGTGTGTGTGTTTGCAGGGGGTGGGGTGGAGGGGGGGCATGCAGCATTCGGAATCAGACAGCTCTGAGTTCAAACCCCAGCTCTGCCACTTACTACCTGTAGCACAGCGAGCAGGGGACTTCTCTGGGCCCCCGTTTCCTCATCTGTCAAATGAGGCTTAGCATGTGACCCTCGCAGGAGGGCTGTGGGGTGAATAACATAATGGGCAGTGTGCCCTGCACAGGCTCTTGAGTGTGGCACATGGAATCTGTTGGAATCGAGTTTGGCTGTGTAGATCAGGAACCCTATTAAGTTGTTTAACAGAATGGGGTTTATTATTCCTCACACATCAAGAAGCCCAGACATGGGCAGTACAGTGACCCTAAGCACCAGCAGGATTCAGATTTCTAAGCTTGTCCCCTCTGCCCTCATTAGCCTGAAGCTTTCTGCCTCCTGCCTGTGAGATGGCTGCCCCACTTCAGGCTCACACATGACATCTGGGAGGTGGAAGAATTAACATGTACATAGCAGCTGGCCCTGTTATTTGTGTCAATTTCTCCTCTGGCAGGTGCCTGGTTATTATGAACATCCAGGCCTGGTGGTCTCAACTGGTCTTGATTTTCATTCAGAAAATGCCTCCTTTTCCAGAACTCGAACATGTGAGAAAACCAAGCAACCAGGACACATTCCCTTTCATGAAAGCATTCTGATTGCTATTTAAATTATGTTTGGTTTTTCAGAAATGTCAAGGACATGCTCCCAGATGCTGGAATACTGGATTTTTTTAAAAAATTTTCTGACACTTAGTTCTACAGCTAAGGCATATAGACCTGAGGAAGTGCAAAAGTTTGAGGATGCTTCTGAATAGCCAAGAATAGCCTAACATTCAGTTAGGCTTATCACAATGGTGAGACTGACACCTTGCATCCCAGGCTACCTGGCCATTCACAAATCCCCTTTCATTGATAGACCTAGAGACCTGGGGGTCTGAGTGATACAGGAAGAAGGGTTTAGGCTTCAGATACCAGGCTAGCCTCAGGGCATTTCATCCAACCCCAACAGGGTTGCTTTAAAGAAACTGAGGCTGAGGTGAAGACACTTGGTTGCCAGTGGTAGAAAATGGTAGAGCCAGGATTCAAACCCAGGTGGGCACCACAAAGCTTCTCTTTCCTCTGCCCATAAAGCCTCCTGAGCCTCTGGATCAACCTCACATTGGACAGATGAGGAAATTGAGGCCTGTAGTATGGAGGTGATGGGGCCAGACACAAATCCTACTTGACAGAAGTTTTTGGGCAGAAGAGTTTTGATATGGGCCGGCCCGGTGGCGCACTGCTACAGTGCGCCGCTTGGGAGCGCAGTGGCACTCCNGCGTCATTCCTACCCACCTCTCCTTGCCCTGACAGTGCTGCTCTGCACCACACTGAGGTGGAAGCTCCCAGGGCAGCAACCGCATCTCCATGGCCCTGGGTCAGTGAGAAATCTTGATGAGTGTTTGGGCAGGGCCAGGACACGAGGGAGGCAAGCAAGGATCCTGACACAACACTAAAGGAGATGCCTACTCCCAAGTTCATGCAAGGGTTGGGGCGGCTCACTCACTTTGCTGAGTCCGGGCCCTGCTTTGGGACCAGAAAAAGGAGATGCAACGATCTGCCACTATTGTTCACCCCGGCTCTGTCCCAGAGGACTCAGGTGAGGGTGCCAGAACCCCCCCTTCTCTGGCTGAATCCACTCATCTGCTTGTTTATGCATTGGCTAGCCTGGTAGACCTTGGAGAGCAGGCACCACGTGGCCATGCTCTCCACCATGCTGGCGGTGCCTGGATCGGAGCCTGCACACACCAAGTGCTCGGTAAGCAGAGGCTGAGCCGGTGACTGGGTGAGCGCCCGCCTAACTGCTCTTGTATTCACTACTCATTCCCCCATTCGCTCAGCCACAGCACGTGCTTAAATGTCCTACTATGTGCTGTGCACTGTGCTGGGTGCTGGGAAGCCACTGAGAAGACAAGGCAGGCCCTGCCCCCTGGCGTCTTCACAGCAGAATGTCCCTGTCCCCTGGGGTCCTCACAGCAGTATGTGAGAGTGAATGAGGGTGTGCGAGTGTGTGAGGCAGTGCGTGTGAGTGTGTGCATGCATCCCGGCCCCCGCCCCCACTGCCCCACAGAAAGATGACCCGACAGCCAGGGCCCTGCCATTGGCCAGTCCAGCAGACGCCAGCAGGGAATGGACAAGGTCACACCTGCAAGGTGGAATTTCTCCATAAGTCAGGAGCCCCCGGGGGCAGTGGGCCGCAGGAGCCATTCTTATCCATCGGGAGCAGCTGTGAGGAAGGCCCTGGGCAGCTGTCCTCCGCCTCCCATAACAGCTGCTCCCCCTGGGCCAGAGGACAGCTGTGACAGGCTTGAGCCTGCATCCCGGGACCTCGGTCTTGGCAAAGCCTGGGCAGAGGCTGACGGCGGGCAGAGGGCTCCTTGGCCTGCAATTGGGCTGCATGTCCACCCTCAGAATCCACAGTGGCGATGGCACCAGCGACTGGTGTGGTCAGCGCAGCGCTCTCTGATAAGAACAGAGAACAGCACCGCTGCGGTGACCGAGTGCTCCCCGTGCGCTGCGGATGAACCGAGCTTTGCCCACACCAAGTCACACTGAATGCAATAACGACTGTATGCGGCAGCTGTTCTGCTCACTCCCATTTTACAGATAGAGACTGAGGTTCCCTCATGCTGGAGGTGTCCCCCTTCTGCACCAGCAGTGTGACCCTGGGCTCAGTGTTCCACTCTCCTAGCCTCAGTTTCCTCACCTGAGAAAAGAGCTGATGATGCCTCCTCAGAGAGGCTGATGTGAGAGTTGGGAGGATCTCGAGTCACTTAAAACTCAGCCCAGCGACTGCCCCAGAGCCAGAGTAGGTCAAGGGGTTTCTATGCAGCAAGTGTCTGCTCTGGGTGAGGCAGTGGCTGCCCTCACTACCCCCCTCTGGGGTAGGTACTGCTATGGTCCCCAATTGCAGAGGAGGAAACTGAGACTCAAAGGCTCTGAATAACTTCCCCAGGTCCCACAACTAGCAAGTGGCCAGCCAGGATTCAGACCCACAGTAGGTCGATCCTGTGACTATGAATACTATTAACTGTTAAGGAGTGCTATGGTCTGAATGTTTGTGTCCCCCACCAAATTCATATGTTGTGTCCCAACCCCAAAGGCGACGGTATGAAGAGGCGATTAGGTCTTTAGGGAGGAGCCCTCACGAATGGGATTAGTGCCCTTATAAAAGGGGCTGCAGAGAGCTCCCGCACCCTTTCTGCCATGTGAGGACACAGGAGGAAGGCACCGTCTGTGAACGAGGAAACTGGCCCTCACCAGGCGCTGCATCTGCCACCGCTTGATCTTGGACTTGCAGCCTCCAGAACTTGGGAAAGACATGTCTGTTGTTTATAAGCCACCCCATCTATGGTTCTTTGTTACAGCTGCCTGAATGGACTAAGACAGTGAGAGTCACGATGTGTGTGTGTTTGCGGGGGGCGGGGCGGAGGGGGGAGCATGCAGCATTCAGAATCAGACAGCTCTGAGTTCAAACCTCAGCTCTGCCACTTACTACCTGTAGGACAGCGAGTGGGGGACTTCTCTGAGCCCCCGTTTCCTCATCTGTCAAATGAGGCTTAGCATGTGACCCTCGCAGGAGGCTGTGGGGTGAATAACATAATGGGCAGTGTGCCCTGCACAGGCTCTTAAGTGTGGCACATGGAATCTGTTAGAATTGAGTTTGGCTGCATGGATCAGGAACCCTATGAAGTAGTTTAACAGAATGGGGTTTATTATTCCTCACACATCAAGAAGCCCAGACATGGGCAGTACAGTGACCCTAAGCACCAGCAGGATTCAGATTTCTAAGCTTGTCCCCTCTGCCCTCATTAGCCTGAAGCTTTCTGCCTCCTGCCTGTGAGATGGCTGCCCCACTTCAGGCTCACACATGACATCTGGGAGGTGGAAGAATTAACATGTGCATAGCAGCCGGCCCTGTTATTTGTGTCAATTTCTCCTCTGGCAGGTGCCTGGTTATTATGAACAGCCAGGCCTGGTGGTCTCAACTGGTCCTGATTTTCATTCAGAAAATGCCTCCTTTTCCAGAACTCAAACACATGAGAAAACCAAGCAACCAGGACACATTCCCTTTCATGAGAGCATTCCTTTTTTTTTTTTTTTTTTCCTTTTTGTCTTTTTTCGTGACCGGCAACAGATCGCAACCCTCAGTGTCGTGCCCGTACCGGACCGGGACCGGCAACGGGATCGCAACCCTCGTTGTTGCTCCCGCCCCTCGCTCAGCCAGTGAGCGGCCGGTCTGTATGTGGGATCCGAACCCTCGGCGGGAGCGCCACCGCACTTCCCAAGCGGCGCACTATAGCAGTGCGCCACCGGGCTGGCCCATGAGAGCATTCTGATTGCTATTTAAATTATGTTTGGTTTTTCAGAAATGTCAAGGACGTGCTCCCAGATG
>NW_007731260.1:103793-105072 GCF_000696425.1 Galeopterus variegatus | reverse complement strand
ATTATGAACAGCCAGGCCTGGTGGTCTCAACTGGTCCTGATTTTCATTCAGAAAATGCCTCCTTTTCCAGAACTCAAACACATGAGAAAACCAAGCAACCAGGACACATTCCCTTTCATGAGAGCATTCCTTTTTTTTTTTTTTTTTTCCTTTTTGTCTTTTTTCGTGACCGGCAACAGATCGCAACCCTCAGTGTCGTGCCCGTACCGGACCGGGACCGGCAACGGGATCGCAACCCTCGGTGTTGCTCCCGCCCCTCGCTCAGCCAGTGAGCGGCCGGTCTGTATGTGGGATCCGAACCCTCGGCGGGAGCGCCACCGCACTTCCCAAGCGGCGCACTATAGCAGTGCGCCACCGGGCTGGCCCATGAGAGCATTCTGATTGCTATTTAAATTATGTTTGGTTTTTCAGAAATGTCAAGGACGTGCTCCCAGATGCTGGAATACTGGATTTTTTTTAATCTTCTGACAATTAGTTCTACAGTTAAGTCATTTAGACCTGAGGAAGTGCAAAAGCTTGAGGATGCTTCTGAATAGCCAAGAATAGCCTAACATTCAGTTAGGCTTATCACAATGGTGAGACTGACACCTTGCATCCCAGGCTACCTGGCCATTCACAAATCCCCTTTCATGATAGACCTAGAGACCTGGGGGTCTGAGTGATACAGGAAGGAGGGTTTAGGCTTCAGATACCAGGCTAGCCTCAGGGCGTTTCATCCAACCCCAACAGGGTTGCTTTAAAGAAACTGAGGCTGAGGTGAAGACACTTGGTTGCCAGTGGTAGAAAATGGTAGAGCCAGGATTCAAACCCAGGTGGGCACCACAAAGCTCCTCTTTCCTCTGCCCATAAAGCCTCCTGAGCCTCTGGATCAATCTCACATTGGACAGATGAGAAAATTGAGGCCTGGAGTATGGAGGTGACGGGGCCAGACACAAATCTTACTTGACAGAAGTTTTTGGGCAAAAGAGTTTTGATAGTATCTCTTAATTGTTATAATCTCAGTAGATTTTTTTAACAGCACCGCACTCTCCCGAGTGAGCCACGGAGCTGGCCCACAGTAGATTTTTTTAAAGAAAGCAGAAGCAGCAAGAGATAAGGAGAGGGTAAGTTCTGAACGTTGTGTAACATTGCCACGTGGAAAGAAAAGCTGCTGTTTCTCCTGCCTGGATCGTGCTTCTTCCAGACCTCACACACTCACTTCTGCACTTCACCTCCTCCAGTCTGCTCACACGACACCTCCCAGCATCTGCCTCCTGAGATGGCTGCTCACTCCAAGTCA
>NW_007731260.1:101467-102789 GCF_000696425.1 Galeopterus variegatus | reverse complement strand
CTTTGGTGAAAAGAGAAGACTCAGTCATATGCACAAATGAGTGCATGAATGCTAATTGCATCGCCATATCCATGCTTTAATACAAACAATCTTATGCTGTTTCTTAATGGTGTCTGACTTATTTTGCATTTCCTGACTCACTGTAAAAGTGATCCACATTTTATGATTATTGCTTCTTTGTTAATTCCTCTGCTATGGATTGCCTTTTCTTGTTCTTTGCCCAATTTTACCTTGCATTTTTTTCTTAATGATTTGTGAATTTCTTTATAAATTTGCTTAACTTTATAACATTTTGCCACATACATACATATTATAATTTCATAACAATTGTATGTAAAGCTGGGCATTTCCTTCTGTGTGCTACTTTG
Source organism: Galeopterus variegatus (assembly GCF_000696425.1). NCBI lineage: Eukaryota > Metazoa > Chordata > Mammalia > Dermoptera > Cynocephalidae > Galeopterus > Galeopterus variegatus. Next base: position 102,421 of record NW_007731260.1, on the reverse strand, counting down.
CCCACATCTCACAGTTTTTGATATTTTGCTTCAATTGTTAATTTTTAAACAGTTGGAATTTACCTGTTTATAAAAGAATTTCTTCTTAGTGCAACAGTTATTTAGAAGTATGCTTTTTAAGTTTCCTGATATATAGATTCTGAAGGGCTATCATTGAGACTTTATTTATATTTCGTGCATTATGGACAGTAAATGTGGCATTATTGATCTCTCTTTTTGGAATTTGCTAAGATTTTCTTGTGACCATTTGCTTCTTACCACTTACTTCTGCTTTCTTCTCTCATTCCCTATCTTGTCATATTCCAAACTGATATCATCTATAATTTTAATTCTAGATGATAATGACAATGATCAGCGTGTGTTTAAATGTAATTTAATATTCTTTCTGGCTTCTGTGTTCACCATTACTTTCTGTAACCAGCTCCTCCTCTTGGATTCCTGCTTTTTTGTTTGTTTGTTTGTTTTGTTTTTAATTAGAGCACATCCTCCCATAATTCTTTTAGTAAGGATTAATGGGCAGAAAACTTCCTAAATCTGAAAATATCTTTCTGTTGTGTTCAGCCTAGAGTGATACTTTGGCTGTGTATAGAATTCTGGGTTCAAGGATATTTCCCCTTAGAACACGGAAGATGTTTCCCTTATTCTCTAATATTACTTATGAGAACTGTGCAGTCACTGATCCTTCTTCCTTTGTAGATAATATTTTTTACTTTCTGGAAGCTTTTAGGATTATTGCTTTAACTTTGGGGCTTGCAATTGCAAACTGATGTGCCTAGGTGAGTATTATGGATTGAATTGTGTCCCCCCAAAATTTAATGTGTTGGAGGTTTGATCCCCACTGTGACAGGGCTAAGAGGGTGGGAAGCCCTATCATGGTAATTGACAGGTGGGGCCTTGAAGAGGTGATTAGATTGTAGGACCATGCCATAGTGAATGGACTAATAATGGTGGTCA
>NW_007731260.1:97491-100268 GCF_000696425.1 Galeopterus variegatus | reverse complement strand
ACAACCTGAAACACCTACTCCCGTCTATGCTCCTGACTTCTATCCTGTCCCAGGACCTGTCACCTCCTAGCCAGGAGCCTCCTGGAGCTGCTCCCACCTGTTGCTCTCCTACCCAGTTGGTAGGGTGAGCTTCGTCTCTTGAATCCCATTGCTTTCCTTTTTTCTGCCCAGAAATTCCTCACCATGGGAATCCCTCCTTGTTTTTCAGCAGTTAGGGACATTTGTTTATATATCTTTTTCGAAATTTTAGGNTCCCTCCTTGTTTTTCAGCAGTTAGGGACATTTGTTTATATATCTTTTTCGAAATTTTAGGAATTTAAGGCCAGAGAGGAGAGATTGGTTCATTACTTTAATATAACCTTTCTAAGCTACATCTAAATACAATTTAATGGACAGAATTAGGTGTATTCAGCAATACTGCAAAAGAGGAATTGTGTGTGTTGTAAAGGAGACAGAAGAAACTATTAACAATGTACCTTTTGCATGTCGATACTCTATTTTCCCAACACCATTTGTTGAAAAGACTGCCCTTTCTCCATTGAATGATCTTGGCACCATTTTCAAGAGTCATTTAGCCATCCTTATGAGGGTTTATTTCTGTGTTCTGGGTTCTATTCCATTGGTCTGCATGTCCAAACGTTACCACACTGTTTTGATTACTGTAGCTTTGTAGCAAGTTTTGAAACCAGGAAGTATAAGACCTTCAACTTTATTCTTTTTCAATTTTATTTGGCTATCTCGGGCTGAATCTATTTCTTTAAATTTTTTAATGAAATGCTTCACCAAAGATTTACAAATACCGAGTAAGCATATGAAAAGATGTTCAACAATACTAGCCACTAGGAAAATGTAAATGAAAACCACAATAAGATACTGCTACATTAGCTGTTAGAATAGCTAAAATAAAAAATAGTGATAACACAAATTCTGGCAAAAAGGTGAAAAAACTGGCTCATACATTGCTGATGGGAATTTAAAATGGTACAACCACTCTAGAAATTAGTCTGGCAGCTTCTTAAAGAGTTAAACATATACTTACATAGCCCAGCGATCACACCCTGGACATTAGAATAGGTTACATTCACAAAAAGAACCATCAGAGAAATGCATTAAAAAAAATTATGTCATTTTTGCTTTTTACTTTAGTAGAGCTTTTTAATAAATATATCATCTTCTGTTTTAGCTCTACTTTTGGAAAGAGCTGATGCAAATAAAAGGCTCTTAAAGTTATCTACATGTCTAGACCTGATGGTCGCATGCCTTTTCAGTAGGAAAAAAAAAAGTTGTGAATGATCCCAAGAATCTTTTGGCATGGTTCTAGATTCATAGGATTAAAGGTTAAAGGGCATTGGGAGTAGGGATGTCAGTTCTCTCCAAATTGACTTATAGGTTTAAAGCCATTTTTTATCAAAATCTCTAGCAAGATGTTTTGTAGATATAGACAAACTTCTAAAATTTAAAGGAACTAGGACAGCTAAAACCATTTTTGGGGGAAAAAAAAGGAATACAGCAGAAGGAATTCCTCTACACAATTTTAAGACTTACTGTATAACAACACTAATCAAGACAGGGTGCTATTGGCAGAGGGACAGGCACAAAGATCAATGGAGCAGAACCCAGAACCCAGGAATAGACCCACACAAGGAACCAGGAATACAGCCCACTGACTTCTGATAAAGCTGCAAAGGCAGTTCAATGGAGGAAGGATAATCTTTTCAGTGGTGCGGGAGCAACTGAACAGAAAACAGGAAACTTGACCTAAATCTCACACCCTATACAAAGATTAAAAGTGACAACAAACTTAAATGTAAAACTATAAAACTTCTAGAAGAAAAATCTCTGGGACTTAGGATGATGAACGAGTTTTTTAGATGTGACACAAAAACATGATCCATAAAAAAAAAGAAATAGTAAATTGGACTTTTTAAAATTAAAATCATTTGCACTGCTGGCACTACTTATATGCCCTTTTTCACCAGAATGAACCCAGGCAGCACATTGTAAAGAATTTTAATTTATATTAAACGTCCATTAATGTTTTTTAGAAAATAATCACTTCAGATTGTTAAAGATAAAAAGATATTTTAAAAAATATTTTTACCTTTAAAGAATAAATTGAGGATGCTTTCTAAATATCTTTTAGCATTTATAAATTTAAAAAAGAAAGAAACCTTTGCTCTGTGAAAGACCCCATTGGGAGGATGAAAAGACAAGCCACTGATTAGGAAAAAGTTATTTGCAAATCACATATGCAAGTCAGAATACATAAGGAACTTTTTAAAAAAAAATTCTGCATACCATTAAACTTTATTTTAAAAATTCTTAAAATTTCTGAGTAGGTCATATTTTTTATTAGCATATTCATTATTACAAATCACAATTACTGTTTATGCCCCTTACCCAAACCCCCTGCCTACCCACCCCCCATCTCTAGTATCCTTAAGTGTGTTCTCTCCTTCTGAAAGTTCAACATATTGTTGTGGTTCTTTCTTTCTCTTTCTTTCTATCTTCCTTTCTTCCTTTTCTTCTTTCTTAGGACCCAGTTATGAGTGAGGACATGCTGTATCTCTCTGTGTCTGGCTTCTTTCACTTAACATAATTTTCTCCAGGGTCATCCAAGTTGCTACAAAGGGCAGAATTTAATTCCTTTTTTTTTTTATGGCTGAGTAGTATTCCATTGTGTTTGTACACCACATTTTCCTTATCCAGTTGTCTGTTTGTTTGTTTGTTTGTTTGTTTATTACAAATATTCATGAGATACAAAGCTGATTGTCCCC
>NW_007731260.1:94759-95792 GCF_000696425.1 Galeopterus variegatus | reverse complement strand
TTTGTAGTACAATTCAAAGTCAGGCAGAGTTATGCCTCTGGCTTTGTTTTTGTTTTGTTTTGTTTTGTTTTGTTTTGTTTGCTCAGGATTGCTTTGGCTATTCGGGGTCTTTTGTTTTTCCATATGAAAGGTAAGATTGTTTTTTCCATTTCTGTGAAGAATGTCATTGGTATTTTGATGCGGATTGCATTCAATCTGTAGATCGCTTTGGGTAGTACAGACATTTTCACAATGTTAATTCTTCCAATCCAAGAGCATGGAATATCCTTCCATCTTTTTGTGTCTTCTCTAATTTCTTTCAGAAGTGGTTTGTAGTTCTCATTGTAGAGGTCTTTCACCTCCTTGGTTAAACTGATTTTTTTTTGGTGACAATTGTAAATGGGCTTACTTTATTTCTCTTTCTGCTAATTCATTATTTGAGTATATAAATGCTACTGATTTGGGGACATTTATTTTGTATCCTGCAACATTACTGAAGTTATTAACCAGCTCTAGGAGTTTTTTGATAGAGTCTTTAGGTTTTTTTATATATAGTATCATGTCATCTGCAAATAGCAAAAGTTTGACTTCATCTTTTCCAATCGGGATTCCCTTTATTTCTTTCTCTTGCCTGATTGCTCTAGCTAGTACCTCCAGTACCATGTTGAGTAGAAGTGGTGAGAGTGGACATCCTTGTCTTGTTCCTGTCTTTAAGAGGAAGACCTTCAATTTTTCCCCATTCAGAGTAATACTGGTGGTGGGCTTGTCATAAATGTCTTTTATTATGTTGAGATACTTTCCTTCTATACCTAATTTGTTGAGAGTCTTTATCATGAAGGAATGTTGAATTTTGTCAAATGCTTTTTCAGCATCTGTTGAGATGATCATATGATCTTTGTCCTTGAGCTTGTGGATATAATGTATCACATTTATTGACTTTTGTATGTTGAACCATCCTTGCATCACTGGGATGAATCCTGCTTGATCATCATCTATAATTTTTTTTAATATGTTGCTGTATTCTAATTGCTAGTATTTTGTTGAGGATTTTAGC
>NW_007731260.1:87784-93566 GCF_000696425.1 Galeopterus variegatus | reverse complement strand
TGGAACAGTTTCATGAGAATTGGTATTAACTCCTCTTTAAAAGTTTGATAGAATTCAGCTGAAAAGCCATCTGGACCTGGACTCTTTTTTGTTGGAAGATTGCTAATTACCACTTCAATCTCCTTGCTTGTTATTGGTCTGTTCAGGTTTTCTATTATAATAGTCTGTAATGATTCTTTGTATTTCTGTGGTGTCAGTTGTAATGTCTCCCTTTTCATTTCTGATTTTTGTTATTTGCATCTTCTCTCTCCTTTTTTTTTTTTTTTTTTTGTTAATCTAACTAATGGTGTGTCTATTTTGTTTTTCTTCTTGAGAAACCAACTTTTCATTTTGTTGATCTTTTCTATTGTTTTTTGAGTCTCTGTTTCATTTAGTTCTGCTCTGATCTTAATTATTTCTTTCATCTACTGCCTTTAGGTTTGGATTGTTATTGTTCAAGTTCTTTGAGGTGCAGCATTAGGTCATTTATTTGAAGTCTTTCCATTCTTTTGATATAAGCATTTACTGCAATAAATTTGCCTCTTAGTACTGCTTTTGCAGTATCCCACAAATTTTGGTATGATATATTTTCATTTTCATTAGTTTCTAGAAATTTTTTGATTTCCTATTTAATTTCTTCTTGGACCCATATGTCATTCAAGAGCCTATTATTTATTTTCCATGTATATGTATAGCTTCCAGTGATTTGCTTATTGTTTATCTCCAGTTTTATTCTATTGTAGTCTGAAAAGATTGTTGGAATGATTTCGGTTTTTTTTAATTTGCTGAGACTAGATTTGTGACCTAATATGTGGTCTATCCTGGAGAATGTACCACGAGCTGGTGAGAAGAAAGCATATTCTTTAGCTGTTGGGTGAAATGTCCTGTATATATCTGCCAAGTCCAGTTGGTCTAAGGTGTAGATTAAATCCTGTGTCTCTTTGTTGACTTGTTGCCTGGAAGTCCTGTCCCATACTGAGAGAGGGGTGTCCAGATCACCTACTCTTAATGTATTAGGTCCTATCTCCTTCTTTATGTCTAAGAGTGTTTGCTTAATATACCTAGGTGCTCTGGTATTGGGTGCATACATGTTTATGATTGTTATGTCTTCTAGCTGGATAGTTCCCTTTATCATTATATAATGGCCTTCTTTGTCTCTTTTAATGTTTTTTGGTTTAAAGTCTATTTTGTCCAATATAAGAATAGCTACTCCTGCTCACTTTTGGTTTTCATTTGCACGGTATATTTTTTTCCATCCCTTCACTTTTAGTCTATGAGTTTCTTTACAGGTGAGGTGTGTCTCTTGAAGACAGCATATTCTTGGGTCTAGCTTTTTAATCCACTCAGTTAGTCTGTGTCTTTTGAATGGGGAGTTTAGTCCATTCACATTCAGAGTAGTTATTGTGAAGTGTTGTTTAATTCCTGTCATTTAATTGCTACTTGTTTAAGTGGTTTAAATATCTTTTGATCATTATTTCCCCTTTTATTTCTTTCTTTTTTTTTTTTTTTTAAAAAGATGACCGGTAAGGGGATCTCAACCCTTGACTTGATGTTGTCAGCACCACGCTCAGCTAGTGAGCAAACCGGCCATCCCTATATAGGATCCGAACCCGTGGCCTTGGTGTTATCAGCACCGCACTCTACCGAGTGAGCCACGGGCCGGCCCTCCCCTTTTATTTCTCTTCTTCAATGTGAGTTGGGAATTTAAGGCAGAATGATTTAGCTTCTTTCTCTTACTTGCTAGCATTTTTGTTTTAACTGTGGGTTTTGCTCTTGCTTGTGTATTCATCATGATGGTCACCATTATTCAGATTCCAGATGAATGACTCCCTTGAGAATTTCTTGCAGGGCTGGTCATGTGGTGGTGAACTCCCACAACTTTAGTTTTTCTGGGAAATACACTATTTCTCCCTCATTTCTGAAGGGGGCCCTTGCTGGGTAAAGAATTCTTGGCTGGCAGTTTTTTTGCTTTTAGTATTTTGAATATATCATTCCACTTCCTTCTGGCCTGTAGGGTTTCAGTTGAGAAGTCTGCTGTTAGTTTGATGGGGGTTCCCTATAAGTGATCTGGCGTTTTTCTCTTGCTGCTTGTAGAATTCTCTCTTTGTCTTTGAGCTTTGTGAATTTAACTATAATATGTCTTGGAGAGGATCTTTTTGGGTTGAATCTGTTTGGGGACCTTTGCACTTCCTGGATCTGAGTGTCTGTATCTCACCCTACACCTGGGAAGTTTTTTGTTACTATTTCCTTGAATATGTTTTCGATATCTTTTCCTTTCTCCTGCCCATCAGGAATACCCACACTTCGGATGTTAGAGCACTTGAGGTTGTCTGCTATCTCTCGTAGGTTTTCCTCATTATTTTTAATTCTTTTTCCTTTTTTATTTTCATCTGCCTGACTTATTTCAAAAAGACCATCTTCAAGCTCTGAAATTCTTCTGCTTGCTCTACCTCACTGCTCAAGCTCTCACTGTGTTTTTTATTTCATTGAGTGAGTCTTTCATTTCTAGAAGTTCTGCTACACTCTTTTTTATGGTATAAATCTATTTGTAGATTTCCTCCTTCATATTCTGGATGTTTTTTCTTGTTTCATTGTGTTCTCTAATTGAGTCTTCCTCTTTTTCCTCAAGTTTTCTTAAGATCATTGCCCAAAATTCTTTTTCAGACATTTCAAGGATTCCCTGTTCCATTGAGTCTGACTTTGGGGCATTACTGTATCCTTTCAGTGGTGTCATTTCTTCTTGATTGTTTGTGCTTCTAGTGTTTTTTTGCTGATGCTTGGTCATTTGGTAGGGTGTTTGCTTCTTCTATTACACTGAGGTTGGCTGTGGAGTGGCCTTGGTTGCTACTGTGGGGGGTGAATCATCTTTACTTGTCAGTAGGTGTGGTGGTGGTTATGTTAAACCACCTTGGATCCCATTCTAGACTCTGTGGTCATAGAATGAGCCCCTAGCATGTGGAAGTTCTGTTGGGCCAAACTCGGTGGGTTGGAACCATAGGCTGGTGTTCCCCCCTGGGTCTGAGGCAGGATGAGGGGCTGCGTGGAGCTGCATGGTTCCACTGCCTGGTGCTACTGCCAGCTGCCCCTGGTGAACTCACCTGCACAGAGCAGGTTCAAGGCACAGGAGCGGGGCCTGGAGCTCCCCCCCTACCTGGGTTCAAGGCAGTGGGGTGAGGGAGCCACATGGAGCCACGGTTCTGCTAGCTGGCACTGGGGGGCTCACCTGAGCGATGCCGGCTCAGGGCACTGGGGTGGGGCCTGGAGCTCCCCCACTGCCTGGGTCCAAGGCGGCAGGGTGAGGGAGTCACATGGAGCCGCGATCCCACTGGTTGACACCCCCAGTTGTCTGTTGATGGACATTTAGGTTGGTTTCATATCTTGGCTATTGTAAATAGAGCTGCAATGAACATGGGAGTGCAGGCATCCCTTTGACATGTTTTCCATTCCTTTGGGTATATACCCAGTAGTAGGATTGCTGAATTATATGATAGTTCTATCTGTAGTTGTTTGAAAGAATACATAAGGAAATTTCTAACTCAACTATAAAATAATAATAATAATTCACTTAGAAAATGGGCAAAATACTTGAACAGACACTTCATCAAAGATTTACAAATAGCAAGTAAGCATATGAAAAGATGTTCAACATCACTAGCCACTAGGGAAATGCAAATGAAAACCACAATAAGATACCACTAAACATATATTAGAATGGCTAAAATAAAAAATACTGATAATACCAAATTCTGGGAAAAAGGTAGAAAAACTGGCTCTCGTGTATTGCCTATGGGAACATAAAATGATATAGCCACTCTGGAAATTAGTCTGGCAGCTTCTTAAAGAGTTAAATATATATTTATACAGCCCAGCAATCACACTCCTGGGCATTTATCCTTGAAAAATGAAAACTTATGTTCATGCAAACACCTGCACACAACTGTTCATAGCAGCTGTGTTTGTAATATCCCTAAACTAGAAACAACCCAAATGTCCTTCAATGGGCGAATGGTTAGACAAACTGGTACATGCATTCCATGGAATACTACTCAGCAATAAAAAGAGATGACTATTGACACACGCAACAACTCAGATGGATCTTGTGATGGTTAATTTTCTGTGTCAACTTGTGTGGACCACAATACCCAGATATTTGGTCAAATAGCAGTCTAGATGTCACTGTGGAGATTTTTTTTAGGTGAAATTAACATTTAAATTAATAGACTTTAAGTAAAGCAGATCATCCTCTATAATACAGGTGGGCATCATCCAATCAGCTGAAGGTCTTAAGAGAAAAAGACTGAGGCCCCCCCAAGGAAGAAGGGATTCTGCCTCCAGACTGCCTTTTGACTCTTCAACATCAACTCTTTCCTGGGTCTCAAGACTGCTGGCCCACCTGCAGATTTTGGATTTGCCCCTCCCCACAATCATGTGAGCCAATTTCATAAAATAATTCTCTCTCTCTCTCATACACACACACACTTTTATACACACACATATACTTTTATAAACACACACATATACTTTTATACACACGCACACATATAGCTTATTGGTTGTTTCTCAGGAGAGTCCTAGCCAACACAGATCTCAAATTCATTATCCTAAGTGAAAAAGGCAACATTGAATGGTTACATGCTATATGATTTCACTTACATAAAATTTTCAAAATAGAAAAATTATAGTGGAGAGTAGATGGGTGGTTGCCAAGGGTTAGGGATGACAAGGAGGGGAGGCAGACGGGCATGACAATAAAGAGGTGATGGAACAGCTCTGGATCTTGATGGCAGTGGCTACACAAATCTACATTTGTGGTAAGATTGCATATACACGCACAGACACACACACACACACACACACACACACACACACACACGAGAGAGAGTAGACCAGTGGACTGTGCCATGCCCATTTCCTGGTTTTGACAGCATTCTATGCTCATGTGAGATGTTGCCATTGAGGAAAATGGATGATGAGAACATAAATGTCTCTGTACTGTTTTTGCAGCTTGCTGTGAATCTATGATTATTTCAAAATAAAAAGGATTTTGTAAAGGACACTGGGAAAGGTGTTTTAAGACAGAGGTCTTGACTCATTGACCAGAGAGTGAGCTTCCTGAGGACAGAAACCTGACAGTAAGCCCTGACTCCCCCATGCCTTGCCCAGGGATCCTGGTGAAGAGCTCGCTGAGGTCACAGGACAGCAACATGCAGATGTCCTCGGTCAGAGGGGCTGGGATTGGGAGACAGTGGACAGGGAGGAGAATTAGGTGAAATGACAGATGTGGTCCCAATACCTCTGAAACATGAGTGAATACTGATGTCTGTTTCTGAGTTAATGGCCAAGGACTTTTTTTGGTAATAGTGCTCAGTTCAGAAGAGCCAGGGTGAATGTGGCTGGCATTTAGAGCAATAATCAAGGTAGGCAATGACAGGAACTTCCCCACCCAGGACAAGGGCCCCGTGGCAGTGACTGTTGGGAGCAGGAGGATAGGGAAGGCCAGGGCACCCCATGTGGGCTGGTGTCACTGGGCCAAGGACACCGTGCACAGCTCCTCCCGTGCTCAGGCAGGAAGTGTGGGAAAAGTGCAGGAAGGTGCTGCTGAGCCACAGAAGGGAGGGGCCGGGGATTGCATGACCCTGGCTGACCCCTCAGGGCTGAGCTCACTGTGCCCTCCTCCAAGGTAGCAAGGAAAGCTGGGAGAAGAACAAGCGCTGCACGCCAGGGAGACACAGCAGGAAAGAGGACAAACTATGCCAGGACAAAAAGAGCAGCAGAGTAGCACATCCCAGCCACTCTCTGGGGC
>NW_007731260.1:81524-87611 GCF_000696425.1 Galeopterus variegatus | reverse complement strand
GTGTGGGAAAAGTGCAGGAAGGTGCTGCTGAGCCACAGAAGGGAGGGGCCGGGGATTGCATGACCCTGGCTGACCCCTCAGGGCTGAGCTCACTGTGCCCTCCTCCAAGGTAGCAAGGAAAGCTGGGAGAAGAACAAGCGCTGCACGCCAGGGAGACACAGCAGGAAAGAGGACAAACTATGCCAGGACAAAAAGAGCAGCAGAGTAGCACATCCCAGCCACTCTCTGGGGCTACAGAGAGGCCTTGGCAGCCACGCCCTCCCAGCCCGGCCACTCCCGGCAGTGGGGAAGAAAGGGCAATAGACGTCAGCCACCCTAGACACGGCCAAGACATTACAGCTGAGCTGTGGCTCCTCTCTGAGCCCTCCTGGTCCCTAAAGGGAGACTGGGTTTCCAATGACCTTGAGGGAAGCAGGGACAGCTGCCCTAAGCACAGTCCTAGGATGCCCCGGTCCAAGGCTGCCTCCCCTCCTGAACCTGTTGCCACATGCTCTGTCTGTGTTCTGCCACCTTTCCTCTGCTGGACTGAGTTCAAGTCAGGGAACGCATGCTGTCACTGGATCCTCACACTGTCCCTGGGAAGCAGGTGCCATCGTTTGCTCATCGTACAGATGAGGACACTACACACTTGGGAAGAAAATGTGACCTGCCCACCTTACTGCAGAGGTACATGGTGGCCAGGATTTCAGCACTGTCTGATTCTAGTGGCCAGGGCTTAACCCCCCAGAACCCCCCCCCCCCCACTGCCCTCCCTCGGCAGGGGATGTGATACCAGAGCTCAGAGGAATCAAAAGTATGTGTCTGCACTTCCAGGCTACTGTCACACAGTACCACTGGTGGGGATGCTTCCCAAGTGCTCTGCATCCTTCCAGGTCAGGCTCAGCTCTTCCTCCTCCAGGAAGCCTTCCTTGACTGTTCTAAATCAGGCGACCTCATCCTTCTCTCAACACCTCCAGAAGGCCCACTCCTATGGCAGCTGCACTAATGCTTTACCCTGTCAGAGATGCAGAATGGGTGGGGGTGAGGGCTGCCTCCAGACGGCCTTCCTGATCCAGGTGAGGTAATGCCTCAGATCACTAAGCACGGTGCTTTGCAAAGGAAGTACTCAATAAATGCCAGGCATGAGACACCATTCTTAACGTGCATGTACATATGCCATACACGCATATACTAAAGTGTATACTGTGCATAAATAAGAAAGTAGGCATTACCGTGGAAAATAACCTTTTGGTGAGATTCTATGTGACTCCTTCATACTTCTCTATATCTTTCAAATTCTTAAGCCAAATATGTTACTTTGATCTTCTGGGGAAAAAACTGAAGTAAAGAAGCATTAAAGGGCCGGCCCGTGGCTCACTCGGGTGAGTGCGGTGCTGATAGCACCAAGGCCAACGGGTTCGGATCCCACATAGGGATGGCTGGTTTGCTCACTTGGGAGAGCGTGGTGCTGATAACACCATGTCAAGGGTTAAGATCCCCTTACCGGTCATCTTCAAAAAAAAAAAAAAAAAAAAAGAAGCATTAAAAAATTAAAGCAATATTATCTTCGAAGCAAACAAGTGACTCCGTAAGAAATGCAGGTGTGCTCATTGGCTGCCTTCTGTATGCTCCTGGCTGGCTGCTAAAGACCCAGAAAGGAATAAGAGTTGGCCTTACCTGGTGAGCCTCAGGATGTGTAGGGGAGCCTTGCTAGACCAGTTTGAGTCTATTCCCGGAGGTACACACACTGCAAGGTGTTCTGAGAGCCCCACGGGGTGAGAAGGATTATAAAACTCAGTCCTTGCCCTGAATGCACTCTAAATTGAATAACATCTTAAAACTGCTTATGCCAACCCTCAGAACAGCCCAGAACCTCAACCAGGTACCAGAGAACCGCCCCCCCACACTCTGTCCCCAGCTCAGCCGTGCAGCAGCCCTAAGCTGTCACTACTTGAGCCTTTATTAGGCTCCTATTATTAGCCAAATATGCTGCTAAGCCCTCTGTGCTTTCCCCTTGCACTTTTGGAACAGAATTTTCCTGCAGACAGGTATCCCTGAGACTCCGAGGAAGTAAAGGCAGATCTGGGCATGACATGCATGCACATCACATATGTACTAAGTGTCTGTGATGAGAGCTAAGGTTTGTTCCGTACTTGGCATGTACCAACACTGCTCTACATGTGCAACCTGTACAAACCCACTGAGTAATCACAAGCCTGTGAGGCAGAGGCTATTCTTCCCGTGTTACAGATGAGAACATTGAGGCACAGAGAGATTAGGTCACTTACTCAAAGTCACACAGTGATTGGTTGAGCTGGACTTTGAACTCACACTGTCTGACCCTGTGCACACTCTGCCTCTGCTCAGGGATAGTGCTTGCCCCCACATCCCCATTGATATACCTTCTTCCAGGGGGATTTCACTGCTGTAGCTGGGCCAGGACCAGTTGGCTCTAAAGTCCCAATTCCTCCTCTTCTCCATGGGGGCAGCTGCCCTGGCACTGTCCCTGCCCTGGCAGCAGAGTTGGAGCTCCCCAGTGAGACTGGCAGTGGTGTGAGAAGCACGTTGCCTGGGAGTCAGGACCCTGCTGTGTGGCCCTGGGCAGCTCGCTGCCCTCTCTGAGCACAGTGAGGGCTGGGCCGATTCCTCATGGAGATTGGCCCTGGGGTGGTTGAGTTGTCTGGTTTGTGCATTGGGATATGGAAGCCAGTTATGGGGACAGTATTAGGCTCAACACCGCCCACAGGACAAGACTGAACTGGTCATTTCCCAGGTTGTCAAGGTATCATGAGTGCCTGCTCAGGGCCCACCTGGGCTGGGCCATGACACAATCGAAATGGTAGAGACCTGGTCCCTGCCTCAAGGGCATGGTGCCTAGGGGAGACTGAGCCCTGCCAACAAGCAAGGGGGCAGGGAGGTGGTGTTGACAGGAGTCGGGGAGGAGTCCTGGAGGGAGCAGTCCCTGAGCCGCTTGTTTTTCTTTTTAATGTATTTTTTCTTGAGCTGACTTTTGAGGAATAAGATTAAAAATAGCCTTGTGGAGATGGGAAGGCAGGGCCTTCCCACCATGGAGAGGGGACAGGGAAGCATGTGCGGAAGGCCTTATCCCAGGGAGGGAGCTGGCCTTGCTCCTGGGCCCAGTGGGCAGCCCCTGGCTATTCCTGAGCCAGGGTGACGGTCTCATTTCCCCGTCTGCTGCTGCCCTCTCGCACACCCCCATACCTTTCCCTCCTGTATCTGCTCCCACCACTTTAAACTAGCATACTTACGATTATACGATTATATTGTGCTTGTTTATCTCGTTTATCATTTGCTGTCCCTTCAGGAATGTGAGCCCCACAAGGGTGGGGATTTTCATCTGCTTTGTTCTCTGCTGCAGCCCCTGTGCTCAGAACACAGCAGGTGCTCAACAAACACGTGTCAAATGAATGGAAGATGTCGGGAAAACTCACTGGTGGCCTTGTGAAGCCTAAACGCAGGTGGCCTGGGAGGCAGTCTGAGGGCAGAATCTGCCTTTGTCATGGTTATCGAATGCTGGGGGAGACCTACCCTGTGGCCCTGACTTCAGCATGACCACATAGAACTTTCTTTTTAAAGAGTCATCTTGGTTAATTCTTTTAAAATCCTTTAAAAGGATTAGCGATTAGCTCTCAGCTAGGAAAATCTCAGGCACAAGTCAGTGAGATAAAGAAATTTAAGTATGAAAAAGAAAGTCATCAGACTCCTTCCCCGTGTCCCCAGCCCAGGGCCAGGCCACTCCTCAGAGCCCCATGACAGGTTCTAGGGTCCCCTCAGATGGATGGGGAAGGCGCGGCTCAGAGAGGAGCAGGGCCACAACAGAGGCCCCACAGTGAGGAAACACGATGCCCAGAGTCACAAGCAGGATCCTGAGCCTGCTTCTCCCTCCTCTTGGGGACGTCAGACACTGGGCTCCACTCCATCACTGCTGACCAGCTGAGCGACGGCGGGCAGGGCACCACCCCACATGTCACTTACACGTCGCCTCTGATGGAAAATGACAAGACAGCACCAGGTTCCTCAAATTCCAAAGCAGAAGCAACCAGCAGGACAGTTCTCCTAGTGCAGAGGATAATAGGCTTGGGGTCAGTTGGACTGGAGCTGGGTGAACTCTCTGACCCTCAGTTTCCTCATCTTCTAAAAGGGGCAATGGGACCAATTCTGCAGAAGGTGTTGTGGAGGTTGAACTTGCTACTGTATGTAAAACAGCTAGCACAGCGGCTGACACAGCAGAAATAATAATAATATTATTATTTACGTATTTATTTTTACTGTTTTAGGTGGTAGGGTGAGCAAGGTCAAAGGACAGAAACTGAAAACTCTTCTGAACATTTTTCCTCCAAATCCACTTCCAGCACTGCCCTCCACAACCCCCAGCGCCCTCCCCGGCTGGTGGGGTCCAGAGTTCCCAAGGGATGACCCTCCCCCAGCACTTGTTTTCCAAGGATAGGGTCTGAGAGCTGACTCTGGGAATATTGTTCGTGAGCAAAATAGCTTGTTTTCTTTCTTTTTTTTTTTAATATTATAATTAATTTCATGTTTCTTTTTTCTTTTTTAATGGACCTAGTAGAAAATGTAAAGAGAGCTGACTCTGGGAATATTGTTCGTGAGCAAAATAGCTTGTTTTCTTTCTTTTTTTTTTTTAATATTATAATTAATTTCATGTTTCTTTTTTCTTTTTTAATGGACCTAGTAGAAAATGTAAAGTTACATACATGGCTTGTATTGTTCTATTTCTGTCAGACCTTGTTGATCCAAGTTATTCAAAGTAGCTGCCATGCAAATGTGTCCAGCTGGGTTTTCAGATTTCATTGTAGAACCTTATATTAAGTAATTAATTAAGAAATGTAATTATTAATTTACATTTGTTTCCTGGATCTGACTTATCATTCCAGCAGGCAATATGATCTTTTGAAATTTTGATGCCATATATGTGTAACCCTCTTCAACTTCATGTTATCCACAAATTTGATAAGTAAACTTTATTTATATTCATCCAAGTCTTTGATTAAAACATTGGCCAAAATTTCTAATGGGTTAGAAATGACCCATTAATTAAGCATTACCTTGATGTGCTTTTTTCCAGCTAAATTCACCTAATGATAATAGCATGCAGTTCTTATTTTTCCATCTTCTACTGTATTTCCCTAATCTGCCAATCTCCTGCCAAACAGGTGATGGGCAGAGAGCACAGGACAATCAGCGAAACTTGCGGCCAGGGTCAGGGCAGCTTGGTGCTGGGGTGAGGCATCTACAGAGACTAAAACCAGGCAGTGGAGAGATAAGCAAGACTGGAGCAGACTGCCGCCGACTAGGTGGGGCTTTCAGATAGGAGAGTGAGTAGTGCAGGGGCCTGAACAACGAGAACTCAGAGCCCGGCTGTAAGACCGCAGGGCGGGAGGCAGGCACGCCTGGATGACAGCGCAGGGGGAGTTGCCCTTTCTTTTAGCTCTCACTCCGGTCATCTCCCTTGTCTTAGGGTCAGAGAATCTTAAACACAGAAGAATCTTAGATATCCTTTTGTCCATCAAACTTCTAGTCTGTTCTACAGTATCCATGCAAAATCTACAGAGACTAAAACCAGGCAGTGGAGAGATAAGCAAGACTGGAGCAGACTGCCGCCGACTAGGTGGGGCTTTCAGATAGGAGAGTGAGCAGTGCAGGGGCCTGAACAACGAGAACTCAGAGCCCGGCTGTAAGACCGCAGGGCGGGAGGCAGGCACGCCTGGATGACAGCGCAGGGTGAGTTGCCCTTTCTTTTAGCTCTCACTCCGGTCATCTCCCTTGTCTTAGGGTCAGAGAATCTTAAACACAGAGGAATCTTAGATATCCTTTCGTCCATCAAACTTCTAGTCTGTTCTACAGTATCCATGCAAAATTGGCGATTCTCCGCTAAAAAAAAAAAGCCCTCTCCCAGCAGGGGCCCACTCTTTCAAGGGGACACATTCCGCTTGCAAACACTTGAACTGTTAAGGAATCCTTCCTTATGGTAAGTGGAAATCTGTCTCCTTATAACTTCAACTCGCTGATCTCATTTGCCATCTGAGTAAATCTAATTCTTTTTTTTTTTTTTTTTTTTTTTTTTTTTTT
>NW_007731260.1:51117-80524 GCF_000696425.1 Galeopterus variegatus | reverse complement strand
CCGCGCCTCGCTCAGCCAGTGAGCGGGAACCGGTCTGTATGTGGGATCCGAACCCTCGGGCGGGAGCGCCGCCGCGCTTCCCAAGCGGCGCACTTATCCAGTGCACCACCGGGCCGGCCCGTAATTCCTTTTTTTTTAAATTTTATTTATTGAATCAAAATCGATTATACATATTTTCGGGGTTGAACATTGAGATATGTTGATCAAATCAATATTATTAGCATATGTATTGTTACAAATTGTAATTATTCTTTATGCCCCTTGTCTGGTCTCTCCCCTTCCCCCATTCCCTCCCCCTCCCCCCTCTAATTGCCCTAGATTTCTTCTCTCCTTCTGAAAGAATCATGGTTACTCTGTTAATTTGTTGCCTAGATGATCTGTCCAATGCTGAGAGGTGTGATCAGGTCCCCCAATATTATCATAGAGCAGATACTGCTTCTGTCGCTCTGAAATGAGCTTGGTGGAAAGAGACATCCTCTTCTTTTCTTTGACTCTGCTGGAGACTCTCCTTGTGTGAATTCACTCCAGTGGTTGTGGACCATTTGCATGGTGCTTGTGGTGTCTAGTCACTTTTGCGGCAGCCATGGTTATTACGGAGGCTGCAGTGGACCACCCATATGGAGGTGCTGTTTCTGGTATGCTCCTTGGCACTGGCATTATGCCTGGTTGTGGGGTGTGTCTGGTCCCCTTCTTCATGTCTCTGGTCCCTGGGCAGGCCCCAAGTTGCTGGTGCCATGTGCCAGGTTGTGGGAGGTGTGTTCAGTCCCCTTCTCCATGCTTAGGGACACTGGGCAGGCCCCAAGGCACTGGCACAGTGTGCCTGGTTGTGGGAGAGAGGTCCAGTCCCCTTCTCCTTGCCTCAGGTCACTGGGCGGGCCCTGAGGCACTGGCACGGTGTGCCTGGTTGAGGGAGGGTGGTCTGGTCCCCTTCTCCATGCTTCAGGTCTCTGGGTGGGCCCTGAGGCACTGATGCAGCATGCCTGGTTGTGAGAGGAGGGTCCGGTCCCCGTCTCCATGCCCCGGGTGGGCCCTGAGGCACTGGCATGGTGTGCCTGGTTGTGAGAGAGAGGTCTGGTCCCCTTCTCAAGGACCCGGGTGCCCAGGTGGGCCCCAAGGTGCTGTCCTGGTATGCCTGGTTCTGGGAGAGAGGTCCGGTCCCCTTCTCCATTTCCTGGGTCCCTGGGTGAGCTCCAAGATGCTGGTATGGTGTGCCTGGTTGTAGGGGGGTGGTCCAGTCCCCTTCTCAATGCCCCGGGTCCCTGGGCAGGCCTGGAGACACTGGCTTGGTGTGCCTGGTTGTGGAAGGAGGGTCTGAGCCCCGGCTCCATAACTTGGGTCACTGGGCAAGACCCAAGGTGCTGGCTAGGTGTGCCTGGTTGTGGGAGAGAGGTCTGGTCCCCTTCTCCATGCCTTGGGACCCCAGGAAGGCCCCGAGGTGCGAGCATGGTGTGCCTGGTTGTGGAAGGAGGGGCTGAGCCCCGGCTCCATAACTTGGGTCACTGGGCAAGACCCAAGGTGCTGGCTAGGTGTGCCTGGTTGTGGGAGAGAGGTCTGGTCCCCTTCTCCATGCCTTGGGACCCCAGGAAGGCCCCGAGGTGCGGGCATGGTGTGCCTGGTTGTGGGAGAGAGGTCTGGTCCCCTTCTCCTTGCCTTGGGTCACTGGGTAGGCCCCGAGGCGCTGGCACAGTGTGCCTGGTTGTGGGAGAGAGTTCCAGTCCCCTTCTCCATGCTTCAGGACCCTGGGTGGGCCCCTACGTGCTGGCACAGTGTGCCTGGTGATGGGAGAGAGGTCCAGTAAAGGAATATCACTGCTGTTCAAGTTAACCTGCTAGGTTTGGTGATGGGGAGGGAAGGATGTAGAGAAAGAAAATGCAGGAAACAGAGCAAGACAGTGACAATGAAAGGCCGCAGAGAGAAGAAAAGGAGCAGAGGGGAAGAGAGAGGCAGGTGGGATGGCCAAGGACACTGGATGGGAAAAAGACCAGCAGACACAGAGACGGAGCTGGGACAGACACGGAGCAAGCCAGAGAGAAGAGCCTAGTGGCGCCGCTTCATGCTGGCCAGTGTGGTCCAGCAAGGCCTCCCCCGGCCCCTGCCCCATCAAATCTGTCAATTTATGGCCAGGTGAGCTAAAGGGAAATGAGCCTTGAGCATGTTATTCTGGGTAGGATTAAACACCCTTTCCAGGCAGCCTGTGCTCTGAAGGTGGCCTGGGGTGGGGGGTAGAGACCTCCATGCCCTAGGGTGGGGCTCCAGGAGGGCTCTGCCAACCCAGAATGGTCCCTGTGAGTAGGCCTGGTTCCCCAGATGGGTCCTGGGCGCAGGGGAGCCTCTGTGGTCAAAGCTGGGAGAGTCCAGCCCTGGGCTGTTCGGTGCTGGGGGTGAGTCCCCCAACTCCAGGAGCCAGCAACGCCAGGCATCAGATAAAGCAACAGCCTCACCCTCACCTCCCCAGTGCCCAACCATGGGCCCCTGAGGCCTGCAGCTCATGCCCCTGACTCCAGAACAAACCCTTTTTCCTTATTATGCTCAAATCCTAAGGCCAGGGCTGTGTCTGTGCAGAATCACCAAAGAAAACATTCTAGTCTGAATATAAATGTGGGCATTTCTCTCCCGAGCCACAGAAGAAGCTTTCACAAACAGCCTCAAAACCCCTGTTCTGTGCTCTGTGGATTTCCAAGGCCTTCTCCAAGTCTTCTGCTAATTTCCAGGTTTGCTTTCTCTGGGTCACCTGCAGCTCCGAACAGCTGCTCGCCCTGCATCGGATCTGTTCTGTGGTAGCATCACTGTGCCATCGCGGTCTCTGTGAAATGCCCACAGACCAGAGTTCAGGCTCAGTCCGCCCCAACCAAATGGAACTGCTCTCTTGTATTAAAGAGACTGCAGGTGGGGAGGAGGCATGAACATCACAGAAGCAGTAGCCAGAAGGTTGGACAGTCCTGGTAAAAGCCAGGCGGCCCCTTCCCCACCAGGAACATTCCCTTGGTCGCTTCATTCCATGCTGAAGTTAGAGGCCCCCCAACCCCTCATTCCAATCCCTGATTTTCCTAATCTGCAGCCAGAGCAAAGTCTCTAAAACACAAGCCGTGTACCTCCCTCCCATGTGACCCTCTGTGGCTCTCCAGTGCTCTTAGGTTAAGGTTCGGATGCCTTCACATGGCTTATGAAGCCCTTAGGCATGAGCACTAAAGGGCTGTGCACTTCTCCAGCCTCAGGTGCCACAGCGCTGGCCCTCAGACTGGCCACTCCACTTCCCTGAGTGCCCTGATCTCCGGACCTGAGGCTTTTGCAGCTGTGGCTCCCTTTGCCAGGAGCACCCTCTCCCCACTCCTTCACCTGCTTGCTCCACACAGGTGCTAGCTACCTCCCTCAGAAATATTCCATGCCCCAGCAGCCCTGCCCAGACCCCCATCCCTTCTCCTGCCCTGTGTCCCAGAATCTTTCACATTCATCCCCAATGGCTCAGGTGGCAAAGTATCATGACCCAGAGCCTGGACCCAAAAGTCCTAGGAGGGCTCATGGAATCTCACAGGGTCGTCGTGTCATTTCTAAACATCAAGAATTTGGAACCAAACATGTCTTACACAATTCTTCTTCCCAGACACTTTATTTTCTCTGTATTTGCCTTTATATTTCGGTAGTCTGCATGGGGTCAGAAATACCCGGGTGAAATCTGGTCCTAACTCTTCCTAGAGAGGCTTCGGGCAAATTTGTTTCTTGGGCTCTTGTGAGATCCCATGTGAGATTGTTTCCTCACGTGTAAAATGATGATGCCGTTCTTGCAGGGGCTGTGAAGTTAGAGAAATGTGTACGCGGCATTGTGCCGGCACTTACCGGGTGCTCGACAGATGGAAGAGTAATCACTTGTCTTAACTCTGATAACAATACAACTGCTTTGGCCTGGCAGCTGTCTTGTCCAAACACCCACAACTGCCTCTTCTGCCTGTGAGGTGGGAAGGAGGTAGCAGGAGGGGAAGTGAAGAAGGGGAGAGAGGAGCCTGGTGTTTTGAGTGTCAAGCAGGTAAAAGATGCCACCCAAGCAGCAGCTGGATCTCAGGCACCAAGCAGAAGTTTCTGGTGTGGTTTTCTTTTCAAAAAATCAGAGGCACAGCAGGCGCTGACAACAGCCTGTCCCTGAGTCCCTCCTGTGAGCTGACCCCCAGCTTTTCCCTGAAAGCCACCCTCTCCCCTCTTTTGTTTCCTACAGGCCCACCCTGGCTTCTCTGTAGAACCACTTTCCCTTTACCCCAAAGAAACCCCCCCTCCCCCCGCCACACACACACTCATTCAACTCATAGGCATTTACTGAGCACCCACCGGGACATGCACTGAGAAAGCCTAGAAGCTCCTGGGCTCACTCCATAGAGGAGACAGCCCCAGAAACTGACTGTTGCAGAAACCACCTACATCCCCCGGCCCAGGCTGCAGAAGGAGTGCACACGGGGACACTTAGCCAGTGGAGAGGAGCAGAGGTTTCTTGAAGGAGGCAACGCTGAGCTGAGGCTTAGGATGGCAGGTGCCGGCCCAGGGGAACTGAGTGGGCAGAGCATGCAGGTGCAGGAGGCAGCCCAGGCGAGCACCCAGAGCAGAGACAGAGCACACAGGTTGTGGGCAGGCTGGGGAGTCCTGCATCCCCAAAACTGACAGCAGTCGGGGTGGTGAGAGCAGCGGGAGAGGTGAGCTGGACCGCATGCATCATGTCTGGGTACCATGTCAGAGTACGTGGACTGTACCCACGAGTAGCAGGAGCCACATGGAAGAGCAGGGGTGGGACTCCATTACACATTCTTGTTAGAAAGACCACTCGTCGGCCACCGAGCATGGAGGACAGATTCAAGATGAACAGGTTCATTCAACCAGCATTAGGTACTGCTCATGCCAGACTCAGTGCCAGGCACTGGGGACACAAAACATGTACACTTCCCCCCCGGGTGTGGTCTGCGATACAAGTACAGCATTAACAATTTCACCAACACTTGATCCCCAGTACCCCAACTGGCATGACTTTTTTCTCAGTTTGATGCATCTGCCCAGCACTCATGATTTATCAGGGAAGACAAACACATCCATGATTGTAGTACAGAGAAATGGATGTTCTCATGTCATATTCCAGGGGCAAGGTATTGCCAAGAACAAGCCCAAGGAAAGCGTCACAGACAGACCCAACCAAAAGTTGGTTAATCAAAATGAAATAGGTGATTAAGCAATATCTGTGAGTATCTATTGTATTTTAAGTACCAAGTCCCTGCCTGGAAAGAGTTTAAAGTCTAATTGTAAATATATATATTATCTATTTTTAGACTAATGTGTACTAATGTTATATTAACACAATTTACTAAATTATATATGTTATATAAAATAATTATGATATAATGAATATAGTAATATAATTTATTATATCACCATATTCATATATATTTTTATATTACTATATTCATTATACACTCATTACCTTTATTATGTATTACAATTTTTATATATATATATATATATACACACACACACATATAATTTTCTAAAGGGCTTTGCAAGCCACGTGAAGGCATCCGAATCTTAGCCCTAGAGTACTTTGCAAGCCACGTGAAGGCATCCGAATCTTAGCCCTAGATGGTCTCATGGGAGGAAGGGATGTGACTTGTGTTTTAGAGACTTTGCTCTGGCTGTAGTGTCAGAAAGGCCAGGGGGTGACAAGACTGAAGGCCCCAGGTGTAGGTGGGGGCTATGCTGGCTGTAACTGCTACAACACCCTTTACAGGTAAAGGTGCCAAACCCTGGCTAAGAATCTGGAGGTGAGCAGGCAGGCTCTTGCCTCAAGAGCTCACCTTCTCTGAGTTACCTGGCCTGTTATGGAGTCAGGGCCAAGGACGACAGACCTGGCCCTATTCAGAACTCTGTGGAAGGAAGGTTTTGCTATATAAAACCCCAATTTTTTTTCCAAGAGAGAGAAGAGGGGTGGAAGGGGAGTCTCTCTTGTTGGGCTCAGGCCTGGGTGGTCTGACTTGCAGAGCAGATGAGAGAAGAACTCAGGGGAGCTGAAACCTCCCCCTGAGAGACCAAGACAAAGGTGAATTTCCTGGGCAAGTCCGGGAGGGAAGGGGCTAGGAGGACAGACAGAGTGGGGAAGGAGCGAGAGGGCCAGCGGAGCAGTGTGAGCTTGAAGCCCATGGTGTTTCTCTCGCGCAGCTTTCAAGGTTTGTTCTTTGCCTCTGGTTTTCAGGAGTTTGATGATGATGCGTGTTGGCATGGATTTCTTTGGGTTTATCACTTTTGCAGTTCGCTCAGCTTCTTCGCTCAGAAGCTACGTCTTCTACCGAATTGGGAGACTTTCAGCCGCTATTTCTTTGAATACAATCATGAGCCACGTAACAATGTTTTGGTCAATGTGGTGGTCCCATAACATTATCATGGAGCTGAAAAATTCTTATCACCTAGTGACTTCGTAGCCATTCTAACATCGCAGCACAACGCGTTACTCAGTGGAGCCACAGGCTCTACTGTATAGCCACGGTGTGCAATAGGCTGTAGCACCTAGGTTTGGGTAAGTATGTGCCGGGACGTTCCCACCATGGCAAAGTCACGTCACAATGCATTTCTCAGGATTTTCCCCATCATTAAGTGACGCATGACTGTATTTCACAGCCCCACACTCACTCTCCTCTCCTGGAACTCTGATGGCACGAATTTAGGTCTTTTGTTATATCCTAACAGTGCCTGAGGTTCCGTTCATTTTTTTCCCCGTCTATTTCTCTGTCTTGCTCTGACTGGTGATTTCTGTTGCTCTGTCTTCAAGTTCACTGCGTTTTTTCTCTGCGCTCTCCCTCAGTTGTTGAATCCATCCAGTGAGTCTTTCACTTTGGTCCTTTTACTTTTCACTTCTAAAATTACCATTGGATTCTTCTTTATATCTGCTATTTCTTGCTGAGATGTTCTTTGTTTTTGCTGAGATGCTCTGTTTTTTCATTTAAGTCTGTTCACCATCGTTTATTGAAGCATCACATGATGGCTGCTCCAAAGTCCTTGTCAGACCCTCAGATGATTCCAACATCTCTGGCTTCTCAGTGTTGGTGTCTGCTGATCATCTTTTCTCATTCAAAGTGAGATTCTCCTGGTTTTAGAAATAGCACGTGTTGGACTGTCCCCTTGGCATTTTTGGCATTATGCTTTGAGACTCTGGCTCTTATTTACATTTTCTGGCCTCTTCACTGCCAGGGACGGATGACAGTCCTGGCTCCTCCCTCACCTTCTTGGACATGGCCCCAGGAAGGGTTGGGAAACCTCCTCACAGCCTGGATGAAAGTCTCAGCTCCCACTGGCCTTGAAGAGGGTGGAGGTGGGGCCACAGCTTTTTCTGTGTGTTTGACTGGAGTCATGTGATTATGATCTGAAAGTTTTCTCTCTCACTAGGCTGCCTCTTTCCTGGTCCTTTGGCTAGAGAGTGCCAGCATTTGTTGGGGCTTTTTTGGTCTGTGCTTCCCAGCATTTCAGGGTGCTGGCTCTGCCAGCACTAGTCCAGGGTATATTAGCCAAAAAAAAAAAAACCCAGGAGATGCATCTCTGTGTCATTCCTCAGGTCCCAAGGTCCCTAACTGGCCTCCTTTCTTCTTCTTCCTTTTCAAAGTCTCCTTAGGTTTGTTTTGTGTATAATGCCCAGAGTCTTTAGCTGTACTTGGTAGAGGATGAGGAAGAAGCACCCAGCTGGGAATATGTTCTACATGCAGGACTGCATCTTCCCTGCCATGTCCTAGTCACTTTGTGTCATTCAGGGGTTTCCCTCCCCTTTCTCAGCCTGTACTTTGACACATTCCTCTCCTCACCAGTTATTGGAGAAGTTGATGGCGGGAGGCAAGCACAGGAAGGATTTGTCTGCAGTTCGCTTTTAAGAAAAAAAATGGTACCAGCTCCAAAACACCTCAGCCTTTCAGAACCAGCACCTTTCTTGGAGAAAATGAACCCCAGATCCACACAAGCAGGGCTCTGTGACACATACTTGTTTTGTTTCAAAATTCACTGGCCATCTCCATGTGTCCAAGGTCCTGTGCAAATCCAAAAATCGTTGTTCTCTTTGAAGCTGGAGAATATGCAGAAATGCTTGGTTTAGTGAAGTCTTGAAGGAAAAAGGTCAATGAGAAGGCTTGCAGGGCATCCTCAGCCAAATCCTGCGCCCAGCCAGCCATTGGAGGGGTGCCTTTGGACTGGCCCAGGTGGGCAGTCTGCAGAGTAAGACCTCGTTGCTGTGTTACTTGTCCCAGCGCACCCCAGTGTGAGGGGAGAGCTCACTTTGGCCCAGCCGTCCTGGGTATAAATCCCCATGGAAGTACCTGCTAGCTAATGTGACTGTGGCCACATTCCGCCCCCTCTCTAAACCTGTTACTTCCTCTATAAACTGGGAATGACAGAAACTAATTCATAGGATTGTTGTAATGAATAGAAACAGTATGTGAAGTTTCTGGCATGTAATTTCTATTTGATATGTGTCATCTATAATTATCATAAAGAACTCCAGTATAAATAAAAGGTCTCCAGTGTAAATATTTTAGACATTACAAGAAATGTGTGTGTGTGCGTGTGCGTGTGTGTGTGTTTGTGTGTATGTGAATGGTTATATTTTTCAGTTGGGGGGGTTGGAGTAATCTTGCTAAATTCAAGTAGACCCTACTTTACCTCAGCTATTACTCCACCCCCACCCTCCACCACGAAACCTTGAGCCAGACAGTCTATTGACAAGGTTATATTGTCTTTATCTTTCCACATTGCATATTTAAGATGCTTAAAATTTCCTATGCCAAAGAAACATTCTAATCTCATAACTCACAGTCAACCCCTGAGACACAGGGACATGTTAAAAGGACTTCCTCAAGTTAAAGGTAAGCACCCTTAACTAATCATGGATTAGGGAGGGGTGTGGGGAGGATTAACATATGAATAAAAGACTTCTTTGTCTTTATGCTCACACTAATAAAACTTTTTCCATTCACTTTTCTTAGGTGAGCTGTAGGGTTCCTGGGCATTACCATTCAGACTTTCCCTTTTTTTCAGCAGCTGGCCAGTATGGGGATCTGAACCCATGACCTTAGTGTTACAAGCAGCCCTCTAACCAACTGAGCTAACCAGTCAGCCCGGACGGTGCTTTTAATCTGAGTTTAACTGTTGATAGGTCTTGCATTCAATGTCATTCAGCTTTAAAAAGACTGACTAATTCAGGCATAGCCACAAGTGTAGGGATGGCAAATAGGTTTCAACCTACATGCCAACTCCGATTGATTTGGAATGGCTGCCTAGAAAAGTTTATTGACACAGATTCTGTGGCCTAGTCCAGACCTAGATAGGAAGGAGATCTACAATTGATTAGCTATGTCTGCAATGGACTAAAATATGAAGGAACACTATGTGTGCTAGGTATTTGCCATCTCTGCAAACACTGGGGCAGGGGTTTTTACCTTTCCTATTAAAGGTAAAAATGGTAAAATGAATATTCTAGACTTTGTGAACTAAATCCTGTGTCTATCATACAATCTTCTTTTTTTTACAACATATTAAGGAATCAATGTCAAGAAGAAAAAGATAAAATTATGGAGCAAGACTAAAAGAAATGTCACACATACCAATACCATTCTGTTAATCTAAACTGCAACCCATTTTTCTATATATGAATTTTATATCTATCTTCTTTTGATGCAAAAAAACAAAAATAAAAACAAACAACTGCATACTGCTCCAGTCACTACTGCTTTGGTTCTGCACACAGTGGACCCTGGCTGCTGCTTCTGTCCGTGTTGGTTGCAGCATTACAACTCCTTTGCATCTAACTTACAACACTGCTAACATGAGGTGTCATTTGGAAAGCCCCATTTGACTCAAAGATGCTTTTTTATCCCCCCTAAATTACTCCAGAGAGAAGCTGTCTTTCTACTTCCTTTTCCCTCATAATTAAAATAGAAAAAAGAGATTCCATGGTTTGGGGCTAGCCCACAATTTACAATTCTGCATGGCTTTCATTTTCCAATCACCATAATAAAAATGTTATAAATATGTAATTAATTACATAAATGATTTCTCACCTGAGCAAATTAATGAATGAGGTGAACCCACTCTTTCCTCTCTGAGCTGCTCCCTATTCGCCCTTAACCTTGTTTTGTGCTCAAACTCTGAGCTACATAGAAAGATATATCTGGGTGAGTTATCGCCAATCAGTATGATGAACCCCCCATAAATCTCTGCCCTAAAGTGTAAGTCAACCTTTTTTGCTTTTCAGTGCTGAACTGTAAATATGCTTTCCAGTTTTCTTAAACAAGTGAGTTCTGGAAAGTAGAGCTGAATGGTGGACGCCTTCAAGGCTCAGTGAGGTGACTTCATTATATCTAAGCACAGAGGGGAGCACATCAAGTTTTTTCTTTAAATAGCTTCTTTGAGGTATAAATCAACATACAATAACCTGCACCTACTTAAAATGATAATTGTGATCACTAAAAACATAAATTACGTTTTGACACATACGTATTTGGAAACCATCAGTGACCAAATAAATGAACATATCCATCGCCCCCTAGAAGCTTTCTTCCACCCCTCGGTAACCCTTCCTTTTTGCCCCTCCCCTCCCCTGGCAGCCACTGACCTGCAACCTGTCATTGTAAATTCATTTGCACTTTCTAGAGTTTTTTCTTTTTCTTTTTTTTTAAGATGACGAGTAAGGGGATCTTAACCTTTGCCTTGGTTGTCAGCACCACGCTCTCCTAAGTGAGCAACCAGCCATCCCTATATAGGGACCTGAACCCATGGCCTTGGTGTTTGTAGCACCGCACTCTCCCAAGTGAGCCACAGGCTGGCTCTCTCTTATGGTTTCTTGTAAAAGTTTTATAGTTCTAACCATTTCACATTTAGGTCTATAATCCATCTGGAGTTCCCTTTAAATATGGTTTAGGAATATGACATCTCAATTTCTATATATAGTGTGAGGTACAAATCAAAGTTTACTTTTTCATATATAGATGGATGTCTAGTGTCATTTGTTGAAAAGACTTCTTTCTGCACTAAATTGTTCCTGTATATTTGTCAAAAATTAGTTTTCCATATATGTGGGGGTACATATATATATACTCTCATCTGTTTTGTTTATGTTTGCTTGTCCTGAAAGTAATGCCACACTGTCTTGATCAGAAATCTGCAATGACAGCCCATAGGCCAGCTGTCTATCGTGTAAATAAAGTTTTATTGAATAGACACCCTTATTCAATTGTATATTGACCATAGCTGCTTTACATTACAATGGCAGAACTGAGTGTTTATGACAGATAACACGTGGCCCACAATCCTAAAATATTTACTATTTGGCCCTTTAAGAAAGAGTTTGCCAATCCCTGATCTTGATAACTATAGCTTTTTTTTTTTTTTTTTTTTGGTCCTGTTTTTGAGACTGGCTGCACCGCGCTCAGCCAGTGAGTGCACTGGCCATCCCTATATAGGATCCAAACCTGCGGCAGGAGTGCTGCTGCGCTCCCAGTGCCGCACTCTCCCGAGTGCGCCACGGGCTCAGCCCAATAACTATAGCTTTTTAACTCTTGATATCTGGTAGTGTTAGTATTCCAACTTTATTCATTTTTTCTTTTTGTTTTTTCAAAAGATTACCGGTAAGGGGATCTCAACCCTTGGCGTGGTGTTGTTAGTACCACACTCAGCCAGTGAGCTAACCGGCCATCCCTATATAGGATCCGAACCCGTGGCCTTGGTGTTATCAGCACCACACTCTCCCGAGTGAGCCACGGGCCAGCCCTTCCAACTTTATTCTTATTTTTTAAAGTTATTTTGGCTATTCTGGGTCCTTAATATTTCCATATGAATTTTAGAATCAGCTTGCCAATTTCTACAAAAAAGCCTGCTGAGGTTTTGATTGACACTGAACTGAATTCATAAATCAATTTGAGGGAGAATTGACAATGTAACAATATTGAGTTTTCCAACCCATGAACCAGTTATAACACTCCATTTATTTAGGTCTTTATTTCCACTGGCATTATTTTGTAGTTTTCAGTGTAGAGATTTTGCATGTCTTTTAATTTCAGTTTCTTTTTTTTTTTAAAGATGACCGGTAAGGGGATCTTAACCCTTGACTTGGTGTTGTCAGCACCACGCTCAGCCAGTGAGCGAACCGGCCATCCCTATGTGGGATCCGAACCCGGGGCCTTGGTGTTATCAGCACCACACTCTACCGAGTGAGCCACAGGCTGGCCCTAATTTCAGTTTCTGACTGCTTGCTGCTGTGTCATGGGTTGAAAGTTCATGTGTTAGAAGCTTGATCCGCACTGTAACAGTGTTAAGAGGATAGGAAATCTAATTATGATATTTGAAAGGTGGGGCCTTTAAGAGGTGATCGGATCATGAAGACTGTGCTTCTGTGAAAAGATTAACCCGTTCATGGAGTAATGGGTTAAGTTAAAGGGTTGTCAGGGGGTGGTTCTGATGGCTTTATAAGGAGAGCAAGTGAGCACATTAACTCTGTCGCTCATCCCCTGCTTGCCATGTGATACCCTGGTCACCATGTGATACCCTGGTCGCCACGGGACTCTGTACAGAGTTCCCACCCAGAAGAAGGCCCTTATCAGATGCATCCCTGGACTGGGGACTTCCAAGCCTCCAAAACTGTAAGAAATAAACCTCTTTTCTTTATACATTACCCAGTTCCAGGTATTCTGCTGTAAGTGACAGAAAATAGACTATTACATGCTGGTACAGTTGCATCCTGCAACCTTACTTATTAGTTCCAGTAACTTTTCATAGATTCCATCAGATTTTCTCTGTAGATGATCATGTCAAGTACAAATAAATAGAAAACTTACTTATTCCTTGCCAATACAATGCCTTGTTTTTATTTATTTATTTTTGCCTATTCCATTGGTATCTTAGTCCATTTTCTGTTACTTAAAACAGAATATCTGAAACTGGGTAATTTGTAAAGAAACAAAATGTATTCCTTTTAGTTTTGGAGACTGGGAAGTCCAAAGTCTAGGGGGCCTATCTGGTGAGGGCCTTCTTGGTGCGGACTCTCAGGAGAGTTCCAAGGCAGTGCAGGGCGTCACATGGCAAGAGGGCAAGAGTGTGCTCACACATGCTCTCTTCCTCTCCTTATAAAGCCACCAGGCTACTCCATAATAACCATTAATCCATGAATGGATTAGTCAGTCCATGAAGGCATAGTCCTTACGATCCAATTACCTCTTAAAGACCCCACTTTATAGACCACACCGAAAAAAAAGAAAGAAAGAAAGAAAGAAAAAACAGAAAGGGTGGTGGCTTTTTTAAGTTTGTTAATATGGTGAACTACAATGATTGACTTTTTTTGCACCTGGTCAGCATGGGGATCCAAACCCATGATCTTAATGTTAAAAGGTTGCTAAGTAACTGAGCAAACCAGCCAGCCTCCTATACTGATTGATTTTGAATGTTAAATCAACCTTGCATTCCTGGGATAAGGCCTACTTGAATTATCAGTTCTATATATTGTTGGATTCGTTTTGCTAGATTTTTGTTTAAAATTTTTGTATGTGTATTTTTGAAAGATACAGGTCTGCAGCTTTCTTTCATTGTAATATCTTTGACTTTTTTTTTTTTTTTTAATCAGGGTATGCTGGCCTCATAGAATAATTTGGGAAGTGTTCCCTCCTCTTCAATTTTTGGAACAGTTTATGAACTGGCATTGTTTCTTCCTTAAATATTTGATAGAATTCACCAATGAAGCCATCTGGACATGGTGGAGTTTTGGAGGGGAAGATCTTTAACCAAAAATTCTAATTTTTAAAATAGATATAAGGCCATTCTGGTTACCTATTTCTTCTTGGGTGAGCTATGGTTATATGTGTCTTTCAAGGAATTCATCCAATTTATCTAAGTTGTTGAAATTATTGGCATAAAGTTGTTCATAATAGTCCCTTTTATTCTTTTAATATATGTGGAAACTGCAGCAACAGTGTTCCACCTGTCATTACTGATACTGGTAATACCGATCTTCTTTTATTCCTGATCAGTCTAGTTAGAGGTTTGTCAATTTTATTGACTTTCTCAAAGAACCATCTTTTGGTTTCTTTGATTTTCTTTCTTTCTTTATTTTTCTATTTCATTTATTTCTGTTCTGGTCTTTATTATTACCTTTATTCTTCTTATTCTACTTTTAATGTGTTCTTTTTCTAATTTTTTAAGACAAGAGTTAACATCATTGATTTGGTGACTTTCTTCTTTTCTAATATAATTGTTTAGTACTATAAATTTCCTTCCCAGTACTGCTTTAGTGGCATCCCACTAACTTTGATGTGTTATGTTTTTACTTCCTTTCAGTTAAAAATAACTTTCTAAAATTCCTTTTTATTTCTTATTTGATCCATGGATTGTGTTATTTAGTTTCCAAACATTTCAGGGTTTTCTGTTATTGGTTTCTAATTTACTCTAACATATTGGTATGATGTAGTAGTTTTATTTGGCTACTGTAATGAGTTACCACAAACTTAGTGGCTTAGAACAATGCAAATGTATCACCTTACACTTCTGTACCTCGGAAGTCTGATGTGGCTCTCACTGGGCTAAAATCGATGTGTCGGCAGGGCTGCATTCCTTTCTGGACGCTCTAAGGAAGCATCTGTTTTCTTGCCCTTTCCAGCTTCTGGTGGCTGCCCATGTTCCTTGTCTCATGGTCCTCTTCCGTCATCTTCAAAATCAGAAATGTTGGATCAAGTCCTCACGCTGCCCTCTGTCTCGTTCTCTCTCTCCTTCCTTCTTCCACTTACAAGTACCCCGGTGATTACACTGAGCCAGGATACTCCCCCCATATCAAGGTCAGTTGATTAGCAACCTAAATTCCCTTTCTCCATGCAACCTAATATATTCAAAGATTCCAGAGATTAGGACATAGATATCTTTGGGGGCCATTATTCTTCCTACCACACATGACTCAAATCCTTTCAAATTTATTGAGACCTATGACCCAAAACATGGTCTATCTTGGTGTCAATTGTGCACTTGAAAAGAGTGTGTATTCTGTTATTCTATTGTTGTTGTGTGGAGTGTTTTATAAATTAGGTCAAGTTGGTTGATAGTGTTACTTGGAACTTCCATAACCCTACAGATTTTCTGTCTACTTTTGCTCTAAATTCTTAAGTGAAGAGTATGAAAATCTCTGCTTGTAACTTTGGATCTGTCTTTCTCCTTGCAGTCTATCAGTTTTTGCTTCAAATGTTTTGAACATCCTTTTCAACATCCTTTTGATGAGTTGACTCCTTCATCATTATAAAATGATGTACTTTATCCATGTTAATATTCTTTGCTATGAAATCTACCTTGGCTGATATTAATTTAGCCACTTCAGTTTTTTTAATCTAGTGTAAGCCTGGTATATTTTTTCCATATGCTTACTTTCAACCTATTTGTGTTTTTAAGTTTAAAGTGTGTTTTTTATATGCATCATGCATTTCTGTCTTCCCTCTTTATACAATCTGATGATGTTTGTCTTTTAGTTCGAATGTTTAGATTGGTTTCTCTTCCTACTTGCAGTGTGGCAGTCCTTCATGGCGGCGCACCACTTCTCTATTGCCCTAAAGGCAGGTGAGCCTGTTGCCCAGGGAAGGAGGAAAATGGTAGAAGCTGACCCCAATCCAGGCAGGTCTTTAGGTCTATTGGCGTAGCAGATTTCAAGGTTATGAGAGAAAGACTGCCTCTGGTCTCTGCAGAAAGAAGAAACAGGAAAAAAACCACAACATGGAAATTGTCCTCCAGGAATCAAAGTTTGGGAGCAGGCCCCAGCGCAGAAAGAAGCAGCTTGCCCTTTAGGAGGTGGTGAGGGCCAGGAGCCTGGAGGAGCTATTAGAGGGGGGTGGGCTCCACCTGCCTGGGATTTGGGGAAGAATATGCCCAATAGGCTCGCCAATAACATTGATATGATAAATGGAGATGCAGACAATACAAAACGGTTCACAGAAGAGATGAGATCTAAGGAGGAAGATTCGGGAGCTTCAGTTGGGGTACAGTTGTGCATCCTTATAGGGGACCCCCTCAGCACCATCATCATGATGAGCTTTGCCTTATGCCCAGAATCGTGAGGTTGGTAATCATAAACTCCCTGCTTTCCAAATGTGCATTTTCTTGGTGTACCCTTTACTGTGAACCTTTTGGTGTCCTGCCATTTTCCGATTGGAGATTTCATTTTGACTTAGTCGGTACAATTTTTTTGTCAGCAGGGAGTGTCATCGACTTGCATGAAAAGATGTTTATTACATATTGTGAAGTTAATAAAGCAGGTTAAAAAGAAAAAAAATTGGAATGTTTAAACCACTTTTATATTTAGTGTTATTATTAATGTTTTTGCATAAATATAACATTGTATTTATTTTCTTTTATTTGTCCCATACGTTTTTGTTTCTCTTTACTCTTTTCCTGATTCCTTAATGTTAATGAGGTATTTTTTATGATTTCATTTTATCTCCTTTGTTGGCTTATTAGCAGTAATTCTGTTTCATTGTTTTCATGGTTGCTTCAGGGTTTATAGTATGCATTTTTAACTTACAACGATCTATAGCTTCCGTGATATTGTACTACTTACAGTGTGACAATCCTACATATAGCATAAGAACCTTACAACAATGTACTTCTTTTCTCCCTCCCAGACTTTATGCCATTGTCGTCATATGTCTTACTCATATATGTGTTGTAAGCCCACAATACATTGTTATTATTTTTGTTCATTTATTAATAATATTGGTTTATTGTCGTGTCAGTTATCTTTTAATGTTATTTAAATAATAAGAATAAATAATAAGAAAATTATCTTACATTTTTATCCATGTAGTTATTACTTCGGATGCTCTTCATTCTTTCACGTGGACTCGTATTTCCAGCTAGTACAGTACTTCATCAGTATCCAAGTAGCATCATATTCCTTCTGCCTGAAAGCCTTTAATGTTTCTTGTGTAGACCTGCTGGTAATTAATTATTTATGCTTTTGTATGTCTAAAAAGTCCTTTAATTCATCTTCATTTTTTAAGGATTTTTTGCTGGATATAGATTTTTTTTTTTTTTGTCTTTTTCGTGACCGGTAAGGGGATCACAACCCTTGGTGTGGTGTCGCCCACACCGTGCTCAGCCAGTGAGCACACCGGCCATTCCTAGATAGGATCCGAACCCGCGGCGGGAGCGTCACTGCTCTCACAGCGCCGCACTCTCCTGAGTGCACCATGGGCTCGGCCCTGGATATAGAATTTTAAGTTGACTTTTTAATTTTTGGCCTTCCAGTATTTTAAATTATGTGTTTTGAAAGGGTTTTTTTATGGCATTTTTTTTCCTGAAAAGAAATGTGCTGCAATATTTATCCTTGTTCATAAGTAGCATGACTTCTTTCCCTGGTTGCTTTTGAGATTGTCTCTTTATTGATGGTTTTGATCCATTTGATTATGATGTGCCTGGTGGTTTTATTCATGTCTCTTGTGCTTGAGTTTCATTGAGATTCTTAATTTGATGACATTATAGTTTTAGTCAAACTTGGAAAATCTCTGGTCATTACTTGTTCAAATATTTCTTTCACTCTTTCCTCCTCTCTTTTGGGGATTACACTTATAGTAAACTACCTGAAGTTGTCCCACTAAACACTGATGCTGTTTTCAATTTTTATTCTTTTTTCTCTCTGTTTAATTTTGTACAGTTTCTATTGCTATGATTTCAAGTTTACTAATCTTTTTTTCTGCAATGTCTAATTTGTTGCTAATCCCACCCACTGTATTTTTTATCTCAGACATTGCAGTTTATTCCTAGAAATTCAGTTTAGGTCTTTTTATACTTACCATACCTCTACTTAGCTTTTCAAACATATCAAAGACGGTTATAATAACTGTTTTAATGTCTTTGCTAATTCTAACATCTATGTCATTTCTACATTGATTTCAATGGATTAATATTTCTCCTCATTATAGGTTGTATTTTCTTGCTTCTTTGAATGCCTATTCAGTTTAGGTCTTTTTATACTTACCATACCTCTACTTAGCTTTTCAAACATATCAAAGATGGTTATAATAACTGTTTTAATGTCTTTGCTAATTCTAACATCTATGTCATTTCTACATTGATTTCAGTGGATTAATATTTCTCCTCATTATAGGTTGTATTTTCTTGTTTCTTTGAATGCCCGGTAATCTTTGATTAGATGCTAGACAATGTTAATTTTTCTTTGTTAGGTACTGAATTTCTTAGTATTCCTGCAAATATTCTTGAGACTTATATTGAGATATAGTTTAGTTACTTGGGAATAGTTTGATTCTTTAAAGTTCTTGCTTTTATGAGTTTTAGATGAAGCTACGTCTAATCAAAATCTAATTGTTTCCTACTACTGATGCAAGCCCCTTCTAAGTACTATACCCAGGTATTGTGAATTGTGAAGTTTCCCAGTCTTCCTAATAAGAGCAGCCACAATTCCTGATCTTGTATGCATATCTGTGATGTCTAATTTTTTTCCCAACCAGGAAAAAAGATTAGTAAACTTGAAGTCGTAGCAATAGAAACTATAAAAAATTAAACAGAGAAAAAAAAGAATAAAAATTGAAAAGAGCATCAGTGATTAGTGGGACAACTTCAAATAGTCTACTGTAAGTATAACTGAAATTCCCAAAGGAAAGGAGGAAAGAGAGTGAAAGAAATATTTGAATAGTTTCCCCATAATTATTCAGCATTCTGGTGCATGCTCCAGGAGGACCCTCTGCAGATCTCTGGGGTTCTCTGTGTGCAGCTCTTGTCTCTCTGGCACCCTGTCCTGCAGACTCTAGCTGCAGAGTTTGATCTCCCTGGACACCCAGCCCCATCTCAACCCAGGGAGCCCAGGATTGCTCTGCATCTCTTCTGTGCTTCATAGCCTGGGGATGTGTCAGTGGGGCAGTCCTGGGGCTTACTTTATTTGTTTCGCATTTCTCAGAGATCACTGACTTGTATTGCCTAATATTCATTTTCTTCAAAACCGTTGTTTCAAATCTTTTGTCTGGCTTTTTAAAGGTGGTTTGGTAAGTCTGGTTTCTGTTACTTCACCTTGGCTAGAAATTAAAGGGGCACAAATCTTCTTGAGCAAAGAATTTTGTGATAAATGCAGTCTTTGAGAAAATTCCAGCTGGTGACTCTGTAGAGCAGCCAAAAAGGAGCACAGAAAATGAAGGGGGAGAGGAGAACTTGCAGGATCATAAATTGTTGATATGTTAACATCACTGTGCTCCCACCAGTGTCTTCCCACTTGTGCTTCTGAGGAAGAAATTACAAGGAGCCATGGCCCACTTGCTGTAAGCCGAGGACTGTGTTTCTGTCTGCTCTGACCTTGGGCCCTCCACTTGGGTAAAACTCATCTTGTGTAACAAGGCCATACCCCAAAGGAAGCCCTGTTTATGAACAAAGCCTCAGCCCCTTCTGCCAGCTCCCTACTCGGCATGCTTTTCCCGCACTCATGTCTTGGACCATACTCATCCTTTATGGTGAGCTCCACTGTCACCTCCACCAGAAGCCCTCTCTGACCAACAGCTGGATGAGGTGCCCTCCCTCTGCCCCACAGCTCCCATGCCTTGCTTGATCATAGCACTTATCATACTGAATAACAATCTGTGGGCATATCTGTCTCCCCAGCCAGCTAAAGAACTCTATGACAATGACAATCAGTCTTCAGACACTTTGCAGCCTCCATACCACAGGTAGCCAGCCCAGAACAGGCAGCAGGAAAGATTTGCTGGTTGGCATGGTAACAGAATGAATGGAGAGGTAAATGAGAGAGGTTGGCCTCTGGGTCTCCTTGAACATGCTCTGCCTCACCCTCTGGCCCCATCAGCTTCCCGTGGCTCTGGGTAACTTACCTGACTCATCTAGCTAAGCCCCTGGAACCTGATCCAGCCCTTTGTAAGGTGGAAGGGAAAACCAAACAACCCCTAATTTCAGGAAGGTGACAGTTCTGGCTGATTTTCTCCCTGGTAAGATTCTCCTGGGAAAGTTGAGGCAGAAACATCCTGGCCATCGACACTTCTCTGCGAAGTAACATTTGTTCTCTCCCCTCTCTTCCAAGTCTGAAGGTTCAATAATGATGGGGGGAAAGGGCATATGATTTGTTCCCATCTGAAACCTTAAGAGGGGAATGGCTACTGAGCCCTCAGTCTCATGTCTTCCCAGGCTGTGTCTCATTCTAACGCTGCACTCCTAACAGCAGGTGAGAAAAGGAAACCACAGCATGCAGGAGTCAGGTCACTTGCCTAAGGGCATGTGGAAGGTCAGGAAGGGATGTCACTAGAACCCTGCCATCTAAGACTCCCAGCCCAGGGGCCATGGACCTAGGGTTGAAGTGGTGGTGGAGACACTTGGGCACTGAGGGAGGCTCTCCTTGAGGCTGGGGAGCTGAGATTAATTGCAACTGGCCAATGAATCCATATTTGCCCCAAGAGGAGCTGGCTGGTTAGCTCAGTTGGTTAGAGTGTAGCCTTATAACACCAAGGTCATGGGTTCAGATCCCTGAACCAGCAGCCACCAAAACAAAAACATATTTGCTCCAAGAATTGTCTGTACACTGAATAAATAACATCACACACAGCTACTCCTTGCCATTTTTTCCAACCAAAGTAGTTGAATGTATAAATTCATTTAAAAATATTACTGTAGTACATATAATGCTTTTTTGTTTCACTAGATAGTCTGTGAAACCATGTGTACTGAAAGCCCAGAGGCTGTCATGGTTCTGGGCATTTTGTTGATGTTCTTCATGGAGGGTCCACCTACTGAATAGTTTGGAATCTTTAGGCTCCAGGACTGAGGATTGTGCCCAGGGGGTTGCAGTCCAGTTCTCTTTAATGATGTCTACAGGAGGAGTGCTGGGGCTGCAAGGGAGTTTAGCCACTCCTGAGTTTGCCCTCCAGGCTTGAGGGCAGAGGGAGTCTCAAGGGCACAGGGTGGGTAAGAAGGAGGGGGAGCTGCCACCCCTTCCCTGAGGCTCAGACTGACTCTACCCAGGCACTGTCCCCTCCCCACCCCCAGCTTGTTCAGCTGCATCCCAACCCTTCACATTCATGCCTCAAGAAAAACCACAAACTTGAGTCCCTTCCATTTTCTGGTGGTTTGGGCACCTTGGCAAAAGGCCTATTCTCCCGGCTTGCTCTGTTCCACCAGACTGTCGTTGAACACCTGGGGAGCTGTCAGAATGCATCACACCTGATACTCTGACTCTTCCTGCAGAAATTCCTGACCCCTGCTTCCAGGAGGTGAAGGGCCAAGGATGGATTGAGCCCGGGCCCTGAGCAAACATTCATAGACTGTCCCAGGAACATCATGGAGCTTGCTGCCACTCCCTTCCTAGGTCTGGGCCCTGTGAGGCATCAGCCAGACATGTCTGAACCCCCTTTCCCCTCCAGACCTGCTTTCTGGGAAGCTGGCACGGGGGCTTGCCCCGGCCATGGTGCCTGAGGCCTCTGAGAGGCAGGTGATGACTTGGGCTAAGCTGCTGTCTTTGTTCCCTGCACCAAGACGGGCTGAGCAGACGCTTGGCAGTTACCACTGCCAGGTTGGGCCTGCCAGGACAGGGGGACGAGGCCAAGCCAGGGAATGTGTCAGGAGAAATTCCAGGGGTGGGGGTAGCACAAAGAGGGCACTCCCAGTGCTCCTGGAAGCCCACCCAAGTTCCAAGCCTGCAAGGGTCAGGCTGTGCTGCCCATTGAGGTAAGAGCTCTGCCACCAGCCAGAAGTGACAGGAGGCTCCATAGGCCCCAGAAATGAGCAAAGAGATCATAAAAGCAGTCAGAACTTGTAGAAGGCTGAGTAGAAGAGGGGAGTGCATGTGGTCTACTGGCCATGAAACCAAAGGCACGTGTCTCCAGCTCTGTGAGCCTCCATTTCTTCATTGCCAAAACACCACTCTTCTTTCTCCCTCTCCATGAGGCTGGGGCTGGGCTCTGCAAACCATGTTTCTGCATTGCCAGCTGGTTCTATGTGAGGCTCAGCCAAAAGGGAGCACTGGAGAGAGGCTCAGTGCTGGGGCAGGTCCTTCCCATCTCCTTTCTGTGGTGGTGAGCGTAGTAGCTCCATGCACGCTTCTCCTGGCCGCAGTAGTTCCCTTCCTAGCAGCAGCTGGATCCAGTTTGCAGTTTTCCCGCCTTCACAGGATCTGCACGTAGGTGCCACATCTCAGAGACACCAGGCCCAGATGAGCCGCGTCTCCTCCTCCTACGCCCCAGAGGTCTGAGTCTCAGCTCCGCAGGGGCTTCTCCAAACTCTTAAGTTGTAATCATTCCATCTCTTCCCTTGTTCCCCTAGCCACAGCAGGGTAGCTGCTTCCAGCAGTCACTAGCTCCACAACACTTAGTCTTCTTCCTGCTGTTTTAGTTACCTAATTAACAACTTTATACCCGGTGAACATTTTTTTTTTTATATTAATTTCTCTCTGTAGAGATAACAGGTGTGGTTTCTATCTCCTGACTGGGTCCTGGCTGATACTCGAGGCTAAAGAAACGTGCTTCTTATTGTTTTCTGAGGATGAAATTAGACGGCTTTTGCATGAGAGCTGGCATGTAAGAAGTCTTCAATTCATGTTAACCCTTTTCTTTCCCCCTGGAACATGCTTAGAGTCATATGCTGCCAAATTTTTCAAAAATCTTACATTTTTCCTTCTGAAATGTTTAGGAGCACAGATTTGGAGACAAACAGAGCAGTGTTTGAATCCCAGCTCTGCTACTTACTAGCTGCGTAGCCTTGGACAACTTGCTTCTCCTCTTGAAGTCTCGTCTATCAAGTGGAAACAATAGTAGCACCTACCTTATAGGGTTGTGGTAAGAATTACATCTGAAATATATATAGACAGTGTCTGGATAGAGCAGCACGCAGAAAATTATAGCTGTTAATTCTTTTATTTGCTTCTTATCCCGTGGATACTTCAGTCAAGTCTTATCAACTAAATCATGACTTATTTGAGAGTAAAGTCTGCCACTTAGTTTTCTATAATGCCACAACC
The DNA here is from genome assembly GCF_000696425.1 of Galeopterus variegatus. Lineage (NCBI taxonomy): Eukaryota > Metazoa > Chordata > Mammalia > Dermoptera > Cynocephalidae > Galeopterus > Galeopterus variegatus. Next base: position 57,546 of record NW_007731260.1, on the reverse strand, counting down.
AACCTTAAGCCTCAACAACACCTAGTACAGCGCTAGACAATCTTTCACACTTAATAAGTAATATGTACTGGCTTCTAGAGTTGGGAAAAGCCCAAAGCTTGTCTTAGAGTTGCAGAAATTTTAGAGGTGGTTTAGTCTAACCCCACCGCTGTTGTGTCATTCTTAAAATGCAACCTTAGAATGCAATGTATGTACAGCCTCTGACCGGAAAAAAACGTTCTTCTTTAAGTTGAACTAAGTATCCACTCCTTGGTTGAGGCTCTACACTTTGGGGCCACATAGAAAAATCTATTTGCTTTTCTCATGCTCGAGTATCTAAAGGTAGTTATATTGCCCCGAGTCTTCTCTTCTCCCAGTTAAATGCTCCCAGTAGTTAGTTCCCTTGAAGTTCCTTTTTATTATTCTGTTTTATTTTTTGAAAGATAATTGATTGCACATTATCTGTGGGGTACAGAGTTGAATATCAATACCTGTGTGCAATATGTGATGCTCAAATCAGGATAATTAGTATATTCAATATTACACAATGTAATCATTTTTTTGTGGCCCTTTACCAATTTCTCGCTAAGCCCCCTTGTAGTTCCTTACTTGGGTAGCATGATTTCAAACTGCCTCTCCTTTCTTTTTTTTTTTTTTTTTTTGTCTTTTGTCTTTTTCCGTGTCCGGCAACGGATCGCAACCCTCAGTGTTGCCCCCGTACCGGACCGGGGACCGGCAATGGGATCGCAACCCTCGGTGTTGCTCCCGCGCCTCACTCAGCCAGTGAGCGGGAAATGGTCTGTATGTGGGATCCGAACCCTCGGGCGGGAGCGCCACCGCACTTCCCAAGAGGCGCACTTATCCAGTGTGCCACCGGGCCGGCCCCAAACTGCCTCTCCTTTCTGAACACGCTTCACAGATGAGTGTCTGTTAAAACTCTGGTGCCCAGAGCACCAAGCTGTGTGCTGTGCCCAACAGCTGACCAGAGAAGAGGAGGTGGGATGGTCACCTTCTATGGTCAAAATGCTCTGCTTTGTCTTTTGTTTGTTTGTTTGTTTTTGGTGGCTGGCTGGTATGGGGATCTGAACTTAACCTTGGTGTTATAACACTGTGCCCTAACAGACTGAGCTAACCGGCCAGTCTCCTGCTCTGCTCTCTTTGATGGAGACTGAAATTCTGGTCCTGCAGTCACTTTATTTGGCAGCCATGCCCTTACTTCTATTGTGCTTCCAGTCAATTAAACCTCTTCCTAGCTAGAAAACATTTCTAGCTGAATTATGAAAAATAAATAAATGTACATTGGATTTCTGGGGAGATGGTGGTGGAGTTTTTAATCTTCACAAATTATTCCAGATAAACAAATAGAGCAACTAAGATAGCAAAACTAAAGACCCATGGACAACATCTACCACAGAAGTAGGTAATAAGGTCTCTCCAAGAATCTCCTAATATGAGCAGGTGGAAACAAAACCACTGACAGCTACAAGAACTGCTAGTATCTACATCTGTGCAGAAGGAAGCATAGGGAGGTGACAGGGCTTCTGATGGCTGTAAGGACAGAATAGCCCCAAAGTCACCAGCATGAACTAACTAGAAAGCACTGTGGGCCGAGCTGAGAAAAGCAATCAAAACTGGGAAGGTTTTGAAGGATCCAATATGTGAGTGAATGCAATGGGACCAAGAAGTGATGGATCTAATGGTGCTGGAGCAACGTGAGCCTTACAAAGTCAAGAAATTAACAAATTAAAGCTCTTTTCCCAGACAAAGATCCACACTGAGAAGAAACAGATGGGTATAGAATCCAAACTAAGTAGGACAAGGGCAACAGAAGCAAAGGAAAAAGAAGGTTCAGATTCAAGTAGAGAAGAGGAGCAGAGCAGACAGATCTCAAAAAGACTAAGGCCATGTTTTTAATCACTTTGTGAAAATAGCATAAGAAGGATCTCTATAGTCATGAAGCTTAAAAAGCCATCCTAGCATACTCTTTCATTCTAAAAACAAACAAAAAAATTAATTATATGTAAAAGGTGAGCAACAGAAAGTAATCACAGTCAACTGACCCTATGGTGTTGCAGATGTGGCTGCTGTGTCATATTTGTGTCATTTGGTCACAGAGAGAAGAAAGGCTATGTCTACGTTCCGTGTTCTGACCCATGAACATTTGAATAATGAATACCCTGACACTTAAAAAACAAAAAGAAAAAAGAAACTAATGACAGTCAAGTTCCACAGGAAGTTTATTCTGAAGAAATAAGAGAATAAGGAGTATCATAAGAATATATAAGAATAAGACAGTAAATGTCCCCTACAATGAACACACAAGACAATGAAGCACATAAGAAAGACATGTACAAGAAAGCTAGCTGATTTACAATAGTCACCAAAAAAATAAAATACCTAGGAATCAATTTAACAAAGGAGGTGAAAGATCTCTACAATGAGAACTACAAATCACTGCTGAAAGAAATTAGAGAGGAGACAAAAAGATGGAAAGAAATTCCATGCTCTTAGATTGGAAGAATTAACATTGTGAAAATATCCATACTACCCAAAGCAATCTACAGATTCAACACAAAATACTATAGATTCCCCATCAAAATACTAATGTCATTCTTCACAGAAATAGAAAAAAAATCAGTCCTAACATTCATATGGAACAACAAAGACCCTGAATAGCCAAAGCAATCCTGAACAAAAAATAAATAAATGAAGCCAGAGACATTACACTACCTGACTTCAAGTTATGTTACAAAGCTATAGTAACCAAAACAGCATGGTACTGGCATAAAAACAGACACATGGACCAGTGGAACAGAATAGAGAATCCAGAAATCAACCCACATACTTACAGCCTATTGATATTTGACAAGGGCAATAGGAGCATTACATTGGGGAAAGACTGCCTCTTCAATAAGCGGTGCTGGGAAAACTGGACATCCATATGTAGAAGAATGAAACTAGACCTGTACCTCTTTCAATATATCAAAATCAATTCAAAATGGATTAAAGACTTATACATAAGACCCGAAACTATAAAACTGCTGAAAGAAAACAACAGGGAACTCTTCAGGAAGTAGGACTGGGCAAAGACTTTTTGAATAAGACCCCAAAAACACAGGCAACAAAAGAAAAAACAAATAAATGGGTTTATATCAAACTACAAAGCTTCTGAACAGCAAACAAAACAGTTAACAGAGAGAAAAGACAACCAATAGAATGGGAGAAAATTTCACAAACTATGGATCTGACAAGGGATTAATATCAAGAATATACAACGTATTCAAACAACTTAATAGTGAAAAAACAAGTAACTGATCGATTAAAAAATGGGCAAAGGAGCTGAGTAGACATTTCTCAAAGGAAGATATAAAAATGACCAACAGGTACATGAAAAAATGTTCAACATCACTAAGTATCAGGGAAATACAGACTAAAACCACATTGAGATATCCTCTCATGCCATTATCAAAAAGACAGATGAGTTCCAGTCAAGATGGTGGAATTGACAGTCCTCAGCATCACTTTCCCACAAATCAACCAATTTAAAACTATAAAAATGTAACCTTAGCCAAGCTGGGGCTGCTGGAGCTCAGGGGAAGAGGAGGAGAGACCTACGGAGTGCATGAAGGTGGGAGAAACCATGATGAGAGAAAAAACTGCTCTGAGCATTTTGGGCCACGTCAGCTTTAAGGCTCCAGCTGTTCAGTGCATGGAGCAGGAGCCAGCAGAAGCTGCAGCTGTGCCCTTCAGATGAAATTATTTGGAGGCGGCAGGGGAGAAGAGGGCCTTGGTGACCCCCAGGACAGCAAGACCACTAATAGCATTCCTGTGGACCCACGTAGGAGCGAGGAGCCAGAACAGCTATAAAGGGGGAGCCATTCAGAGGCTGGTGAGTCATTGCAAGGGACCAGTGCAGGGCCCCACCCATGGGAAGTGTTGGGGTGGTGGGGGAGATGGGCTCACCTCGAGAACACTTGGACACAGCAAAGACAGCGGATCCACCCCCCAATCAGCACAGGACCACTCAGAGGAGACTGGTTGGGAATGCAGAATTGCATGGAGTGCAGTTTGATGAAAAAACTCAGGCCCAGATCAGAGTTTCTATACAACCAGGTGCATCAGGTCCCTGGAGAGCCAGAAGTACCTATAAGGTCAACCATTAAACCCTGAGCTGCACAAAAAGCCTTCCCTAGGGAAACAGCAGCAAAACAGTAATTTAGCTCAACCACACAGTTCAAGTACTGGTTGCCACAGGAAGTTTCCCCATTTAAGGCATAAGCAAAGGACAAAAAATTAGTTCCGGCCCAGACACACCACCAGCTCCTTGGGGCCCACCAGGGGACATGAGGTATGGAGCCAAGAGACCAGACCCCACTCCCCCATCCAGGCATACTGCCAGCACATCAGGGACTGCCTGGGGACCTGAGGCATGGAGAAGTGGACTGGACACCCCCTCCCACAACCAGGCACACTGCACAAGTGCCTCGGGGTCCACCTGCAGACCTGAGGCATGGAGAAGGAGACTGGACCTCCCTTCCACAACCAGGCATACCACACCAGCACCTCGGGGCCCATCCAGGGACCCGAGGCATGGAGAAGGGGACCAGACCCCTCTCCCACAATCAGGCACACTGTGCCAGCACCTCGGGGCCCACCTGCAGACCTGAAGCATGGAGAAATGGACCAGACCCCCCCCCCCAATCAGGCACACTGCACCAGCACCTCAGGGCCTGTCTGGGGTCCCAAGGTATGGAGAAGAGGACCAGATCTGCCTCCCACAACCAGGAGCACCGTGCCAGCACCTTGGGGCCCACCTGGAGACCTAAGTCATGGAGAAGATGACTGGACCCCCTCCCACAACCAGGCACACCATGCCAACACCTCAGGGCCTGCCTGGGGACCCAAGGTTTGGAGCTGGGGACTGGACCCCCCTCCCACAACCTGGCACACTGTGCCAGCACCTCAGGGCCTGCCCAAGGTCCTGAGGCATGGGTCTGGGGACCAGATGCTCCCCACAACCAGGCACACTGCCAGCACTAAGGAGCATGCCAAAAACATCACCTCTATGTGGGTGGTCTACCACAGCCACCACCATAACCATAGTTGCCACAAAAGCAGCTAGACGCCACAACCACCACGCAGATGGTCCAACAGCCACTGGAGTGCATTGACACAAGGCAGAGATAAAGATAAGAAGAGGATGTCTCTCTCCACAAAGCCCATTTCAGAGTGACAGAAGAAGCATCTGCTCAGTGATAATATTGGGGGACCTGACCACACCTCTCAGCATTGGACAGATCATCTAGGCAACAAATCAAAAGAATAACCATTGTTCTTTCAGAAGGAGAGGAGAAATCTAGGGTAATTAGAGGGGGGAGGGGGGAAGGAGATGGGGAGAGAATCGACAAGGGGCATAAAGAATAATTATGATTTATAACAATATATATGCTAGCAATATTGATTTGATCAACATATCACAATGTTGAACCCCCAAAATATGTCCATTTTGATTCAATAAAAAATTTTTAAAAAAGAAATGACAGAAAATAAAAATGCTGGTGAGGATGCAGAGAAATAGGAACCCTCCTATGCTGTTGGTGGGACTGTAAATTAGTGCAGCCAGTTATGGAAAACAGTATGGAGGTTCCTCAAACAACCACAGATAGATCTACCATAAGATCCACCAATCCCACTGCTGGGTTTATACACAAAGGATGGAAATCATCATGTCAGAGGGATACCTGCACTCCCATGTTTATCACAGCTCTGTTTATAATAACCAAGAGTTAGAACCAACCTAAATGTCCATCACTGGAGCTGCTGCTGGATGCCCCCCAGGCTCCTAAGCTGGGGTTTGGGGAATTGAGAGCCTCAGCTATGCCCTCTGACATCCAGATCCAGCCCAGCAATGACCAAACTGCTGCTGGAAGCCCCCGAGGCTCCTGAGCCATGGCAGGCGGGGGCGGCCCATGGACCTCAGCCATGCTTCCCCACCACCTACAATCACGCCAGCTAAGGAACCAGCTGTAGGCCAGGCCCTCCCCCCTTGTCCCTTCCCCCTTCCCCTTCCCCCTTCCCCTCCCACTGTTCTGCAACAAAATCTCAGAATGCTAAAAAAATAATAGCAATAAAGAAAGAAAGAAGGGCCGGCCCGGTGGCGCACTGGATAGTGCGCCGCTTGGGAAGCACGGCGGCGCTCCCGCCCGAGGGTTCGGATCCCACATACAGACCGGTTCCCGCTCACTGGCTGAGCGAGGCGTGGGAGTAACACCGAGGGTTGCGATCCCGTTGCCGGTCCCGGTCCGGTTCGGGGGCGCCCCTGAGGGTTGCGGTCCCTTGCCGGGCCCGGAAAAAAACAAAAAAAAAAAAAAAAAAAAAAAAAAAAAAGAAAAAACACAACCCGTTAGCCACAACCCCCCGGACCAACAATAATCTTTTTTCTTTCTCTGT
>NW_007731260.1:28602-51076 GCF_000696425.1 Galeopterus variegatus | reverse complement strand
CCGTTTTGCGGCCCGGGCCGGGTGGGGGGGGGGCCCTGGGGGGTGCACACCTTTGCCGGGCCCGGAAAAAAAAAAAAAAAAAAAAAAAAAAAAAAAGAAAGAAAGAAGGAAATCCAGTACCAGTTAGCCATCACTCCTGGCAACTACTAATCTACTTTCTGTCTCTGTATATTTGTTTATTCTAGACATTTCACATAAATGAGATCATTCAATAAATAAATAAATAATTAATTAATTAAATATCAATTGTTGGAGGACTGGACAAGAAAAGGGTGGTATACATACACAATGCAATACTATTCTGCCATAAAAAGGAATTAAATACTGCTATTTACAGCAACATGGATAAACTTAGAGAAAATTATGTTAAGCGAAATAAGCCAGGCACAGAAAGAGAAATATTACATGTCCCCACTCATAAGTGGGAGCTGGAAATAAATAAATAAACAAAAGAAAGACATGTATGAAAGAGATAAAAATTATCATCTAATATTAACAAGTAGAATATATTAAGAAAATAGTAAAAATTACTAAAGAACAATATAAGTTAACATTAGAAAACCTTATAAATGAAGTGATTGAAGAAGAAGAAGATTTAAAAAGAGAGGTGACAGAACTCAGGATATAATTAGAAAAAAATTATTTTCAAAATGAAGACTAGGGGCCGGCCCGTGGCTCACTCGGGAGAGTGCGGTGCTGATAACACCAAGGCCCCGGGTTCAGATCCCATACCGGGATGGCCGGTTAGCTCGCTGGCTGAGCGTGGTGCTGACAACACCAAGTCAAGGGTTAAGATCCCCTTACCGGTCATCTTAAAAAAAAAAAAAAAATGAATAAAGCTTACAAGATCTATGGGATACTATTAAATGAACAATTATTCAAATTATGGACATTAAAGAAGGACAAAACAAAAAAATTGAAAACCTATTTAAAGAAATTATATCTGAAACTACCCTAGTCTTGGGAAAGATGCAAACATCCAAATCCAGGAAGCTCACAGGTCCCCACATAGATTCAGCCCAAGTAGGTCATCTCTAAGACACATTGTAATCAACCTATCCAAAATTAGAGACAAAGAGAGAACTCTAAAAACAGCAAGAGAAAAATGTCAACTCACTTGTAAGGAAATCTCCATTAAAAAAAAAAAAAAAATGAAGACTAAACTAGAAGAAATACAAGAAAAAACAAGCACAAAAATGCTTTAAAATAAATAGGTAGAGAGTAAAACATATTTTTAAAATATTTAAAAAGAGATAAAAATGACTCAAAGAAAAGTGATAAACATAGAAGATAGTCAAAGAAGATTCAACATGTGTATAATAAGAGAACTTCAAGAAGCACATGAAATCAGTGGAAAAGAACAAGGACTAAAATCTATAATTTAAGAAAATATTCCTGAAATAAAAGAATTTATGGCCACATAAAGAGCATTCCACACACCTAGGGAAAGTAACCTATAAAGCCAATGTCAAGATATATTCTAGTAAAATTATTGGATTTTATGAAAAAAATTTTAGGCATTCTCACTAAAAGACCAAGTTACTTAACTTGTCCACAGAGACAAAAAGTAAATTAGTGGTTACCAGGGGCTGGGAGAGTGACTGCTTAATGGGTATAGAGTTTCCTTGCAGTGTGATAAAAATATCCTTTAACTAGATAATGATAATGGTAATTCATCACTGTGAATGTATTAAATGCCACTGAATTGTACACTTTAAATAGCTAAAATGGTGAATTTTATGATATGTGCATGTTGGAATAAAAGGAAAACACGAACAACTACATTCTGTCTAGAACAATTGCAGTCAATAAAATATAAAGACACAAATAAGAGAGAAATAAAAGAATGAAAGAAGATATACTAACAGAAATCAAAAGAAAGCTAGAAAGCTATATTCATATTAGACAAAATAGATTTCAAACAAATGATATTATAGGGATAAAGAAGTTCATTGCTTAATGATAAAAAGTTTGATACATCAAGATGACATTATAATCCTAAATATTTATACACCCAATAATACAGCTTGAAAATACATAAAGCAAAAATTAATAGAACTTAAAGAATAGACAAATCCACAATTACAGTTGAATATTTCAATACCCCTCTCTCAATATTTGATATAAAAAGTAGACAGAAAATTAGTAAGTATACAGGTAACTTGAACAACTCACCTAATTGAACATTCCACCCAACAACAACAGCAACAAAATACAATTTTTTTCAAGCATACAAAAAACATTTACCAAGATAGACCATATTCTAATCCACAAAACAAGTCTCAGAGCTGGCCAGTTAGCTCATTTGGTTAGAGCATGGTATTATAACACCAAGGTCAAGGGATTCGATTCCCCATACTGGCTAGCCACCAAAAAAAAAAAAAATTGTTCATAAAACAAGTCTTAATAAATTTAAAAGTTTTCAAATCAGACAAGGAGTGTTTTCTGACTACAATGATATTAAATTAGAAATCTATAACAGAAAGTTTTCTGGAAAATACTGAACTATTTGAAATCCAAACAACACACTTCTAAATAATTCATGGGAAAGGAAGGAAATCACAATTCAAATTAGGAAGTATTTTAAACTGAATGAAAATAAAAACATGGGATTTCAAAATCTGTGGGACACAGTACTAAGCACTGCTCCAGCAGCGACTCCTCCTGCCAAGGACAAGGCTTCCTAGTTCTGCCTCCCCGCATCACTGGCTCCCTATTCAGCTGCAGGGGCTGGTGAGTCTGGCTGGCAGGTTCAGAAACTCATGACATTACCTAGCATCGAAGCAGATCTGTTTTGGTGGTTGTACTGTATCTACATTGTTAGAGCATATAGCTATTATATACTATACCATATCCCTTATAACCACGGTTCAGCCTTAAATCTACAGGCAAATATAAATTAAACGTTTGCCATTAGTCCTATATTGATGTATCTCCATTCATTTTGGTTACCTGAAACTCATTTCCTAGTAGATTTTGTGAAAGTCGATGAAATCGCTTTCTGTCAGACCCAGACAAAATAGGGTCAGGAAAAACATGAAGGAGGGGGGCTCATGCTTGCTTGTCTGAGGTAAGAACTATTTCCAAGGATTTTCTAAAACCTATCAGAAATCCTTTCACATCTTTCATGTTCTTTGTCACCTTCTGCTTCGCATGTATACGTTTCTGTGACACTGTTTATCACTAGACATTCTTTATAACGACAGTAATTCAGATAAGATATTATAAGAAGCAACTGCCCAGTAGCAGCATCTCAACCAATGAACTGATGACAAATCTCACCTTGAGCCTCCAAAACCAATTAACTCTGTCCTCGGGTAGTTTACATGAACCTCTCCCTTTTTGCCAATAAAAGCTTTCTCTTACCCTTCCCTCACCAAATACATTCATGGCTCGCCATGGTACACATTCTGGATTATAATCCCATTTTCTGCTTCCAAAAAATCCCAACATATTTGAAAATTTCTCAGGCAGGACTCATGTGAATTATATTTCCTGAGTTCTTACCAATGCATAATAGTTTGTGGTCTTTACACTTGATAAAACACACACACACACACAAATCATTGAGAAGACATAATATAATAAAAATCCCATTTACAATAGCTATAAGGAAAAGGAAATTGCTAGGAGTAAATATTCAAAATCTATATGAGAAAAACTATAAAACACACATAAAAGATACAAAGTACACTTAAATATAAAAATTAAATGTGTGAAATTTGGATGAAAGAAAACTCTACAGGACAAACAACCCTATTTATTCAACTAAAACATTGCAAGTAAAATTTAAAATGGCAAAGTAAGCTACACATTAAAGGATATCTAAGAAACATATTTTCAGTATCTTAAGTATGTTCATCTGTTGCATTCTGGAGTGAGATGCTTCTGACAAAATGTCTGATGCCAACCTGTTTTCTTTTTTTTAGAGAAGAGCTGTCCAACACAACTTTCTGTGATGTTGTATATGTTCTATAATCTGTTCTTCCCAGTAGAATAGCAGCTATCTCCATGTGGTTGCTGAGTACTTCAAATGTGAAACTACATTTTTAATTTAATTTAATTTAAATTTTAAAAGTCACATGTGGCTAGTGGTTACCATATTGTACAGTACAGCTTTAGAGCAACTTGATCTTTTTTCCTGGATACCCAAAACTCTTTTTTCTTTAAAATCTAATAATTTTACTGTAAGTCTCATTTTTGGCCTTCTGGATCAAGTTTCCTAGCTATATAGCATGGGCTTTCCATATTTAGTTTCAGGTCTTTTTATTTCAGGAAAACATATGGATTCTGTCTCATTGCTTTAGTTTTCTTCCTCAGACATTCCTCATCTGTATATTGGATCTTCTCTGTCTTCTGTATCTTTCACTGTCTCTCAAATCCTTTTCTTTATTATTTCTTCATTTCTTTTTAATTTTAAGGGCTACAAGGGTCAAAAGGATTCAGAAGTCAATCTAAGTTAGATGGGACGATTTGAGCATGAAGTTGCCTCTCACCAAAAATCATAAGGTAGAGAGTTCTCCCCACATTGGGAGGGATTCACGTGCTGGGCAGTGAGGAAGAAAGACAAACATCACCGTGGCTCTTCAGTGTGTTTCCTGCGAGCCAAAACTATGCCATAAATCTCCAAGCCAGTCTGGTGAGGAGGCCGGGCATGAAACAGGCCTGGCCAACTGGTCCCCTAGTGGACAAGAACAATCTGGGGAGGAAGACAGGGTGGCAAGGCATGCCTTTTACTTGAGAAGTCAACTTTTACAGGAAAGAAAGATCTGCAAGTGTAGGGACCGCTTCTTATGCAAATTTTCACCCCAATATTTTATACAGAATATGGGATATAGTGCTACATAAATGCTAATTAAATTGAACTGAAGTGTAAGGGCAGAATTATATACTTATTCAGTATAAATTCAACATAATCTTGTTAGATTTAGTTCTTCATTCCTCCCTGTTGAGATGTCATTGGATTTACATTCTACCATCCATTTTATGTTCCGAGTATCAACCAGCTTTGTGACATATACACAAAGCTCTCATTCCAATCATGAAATATAACAGGCTGGAAACGAGCAAAGACAAAGCGTGTGTATGCCCTACCCATAGAGATATCCCCCAGAATTGTCCCCATACCATTAGTCATCTGTGCCTGAGTGAGGACATAACTCAATTATTTCTCTACCGATTAGCAAGTAACAATCACAACTAACGCATACTGAGCACCTACGCAGTGTTAGGCACTTTGCTGAGTGCTTTGCATGAATTAGATTATCCCATCATCAAAATAGTCCTATGACCCGGAAGTAGAGTTAAAGTTTAGGGACACAGTCCCTGTTCAAATACCGATTAGACCACTAACCAGACCTGTGGCCAGTCTAGGTTCTCAGTCTACTCTTCTATGAAACAGAAGAATTGGCTGTACTAACCTCACATGGTGGTCTTGAGACAAAACAAGATAGCACATGCTGCACTTACCACAGGCTCTGGCAGGTGACACGCCCCCGACACGTAGTAGATATTCTTATCCTTACACTACAGGCTGAGGAAAATGGAGGGTCATAGACATTAATTAACTTGCCAGGGGTTTACAGCTAGAAAGTGGCCACACCCATGCACCTGACATTTTCTCCCTCCAACTGTCCACAAGAAGACTGTGATTGACTTTACCACATCCCAGTGAAGCTCAGATATGCTTCATCTTTTGCATTTAAGCAAAAAATGTGCCAATAAAACACTGAAGGCAAAGAGAAGCAAAAGGACGAGTGTGTGTGTCTGTGTGTCTGTGTTGGGGGCGCACAATAAAATTTCGAAGAGAGCCTTGCTCACCAATATTTCTGGCCTGAGAAAGACATAGTGACAGGGCAAATTTTCCTTCTTGGCTATTCCTCTGGTTTCACCTAGGTTGTGAGACCTGATGTCAGAGCAGGAAAATGACCAGAACGAAGACGGGGTCATAAATGAGGGGTGAACATTAGAGCAAATAAGTGGGTGAGTGAGTAAATGAATGGTCAATTCATGTGGACATTGAAAAGTTTTCCATAGGCCAGGTCCATGGTGACATCTCAGAGAATTTTCTACTCTGTTCTTCAGGAAGTTTGACTGCTCCGTTACACATGGGGACATTCCAATGTCAAAAATTATAAGCAACCATAAAGCTTTTTTTAATCCAAGCAGCAACCCATCTTTATTTTATAAACATGCCAGGAAGGAAAGTGACTTTGCCCAGGGACCGTGACTGTAAAATCCAGGGCCACGCCCAGCCCTATCCAGTTCTGTCACCTGACCAAGCAACCTTTGGAAACTTCAGCCACAAAATAGGATTTAAATGGCAAAGATGGTAAAGTGGAAATCTAACATAGAGAAATACAGAATGAAATACCAGGTGCCCTGCCTCTGCCCACCATGGCTCCTCTGAGCTGCATCCCCAGCCCCCCATCCTGGAGCCTCACTCCTGTCCCCTGTCCCTATTCCCAGAACAGTCCCAGCAAGAGGAGCAGGCTTATGAGCAGCCTAAGTCTCATTCTCTCCCCACATCATGATACTCAAGTCTACCTCCAGTGAGTGAGTAAATGAATGGTCAATTCATGTGGACATTGAAAAGTTTTCCATAGGCCAGGTCCATGGTGACATCTCAGAGAATTTTCTACTCTGTTCTTCAGGAAGTTTGACTGCTCCGTTACACATGGGGACATTCCAATGTCAAAAATTATAAGCAACCATAAAGCTTTTTTTAATCCAAGCAGCAACCCATCTTTATTTTATAAACATGCCAGGAAGGAAAGTGACTTTGCCCAGGGACCGTGACTGTAAAATCCAGGGCCACGCCCAGCCCTATCCAGTTCTGTCACCTGACCAAGCTCCTAACAAGTCCTTTGGCTATGTCATGTACTAAGACTTTACAGGAATGACTCGGATTCCAATTCCTTGCCTAGAAACATCAGTGCTGAAAGATTGAAATTCTCACCCTTGAACCCAGCTGCACCAGACTGAAAAAGTTATTTACCTACTCACTGCTGGGGAAATCCAAAAATAGCAAGTTCCTTCATCTGCCGTGTGCCACCTGTAGATGTTTTCTTTTTGTCCCAAATCAGGGGTCGGAAATTCAAAGATAAGGAACAGTCATCTTCTGTATTAAGTAACGCAAGCTCTCCAGGGATGTGCACCACTCCAGCCCCACCTCTCCATGCTGCCCCTGCTCACACTTTACACCCTACAAGACCCTCTTACCTGTGAGAGCCCCAAAGTTTACATGGACTGACAATCCCAGGCTCCAGCAGGCATCACTCCCTCCACTCTGCCTTGTCCCCTAAAGATTTATTTCACATCTTCTTTACTTCTGTGGGTGTTTAAAAATGTCCATTAAGGGGGATGGCTGGTTAGCTCAGTTGGTGAGCGTGCAATGTTATAACAGCAAGGTCAAGGGTTCGGATCCCCATACTGGCCAGCCACCAAAAAAAAAAAAAAAGTTTATTAAAAAGTATGGGCTTTTAAAAAATTTCAGTTCATTTCCACCTCTTCCAGGAAGTCTTTCTTGACTTTTCCAACCAATTTAAGTGTTGTGTCCCTCCTCTGGGCTTCGTGAACCCATCAAAGTAGCACAAAGCAGTGGTTAAGGGTATGGATTTGGGGGTCAGATGCACCTGGGTTCAAATTATCGGTTTCACTATTTACTTGCTATATGAACTTGGGCAGGTCGCTAAGCCCCAAATTCCACTTTTATAAAATCAGGTTGATAATAATACCTACCTCTGAAGAGTTTTATGACATTAAATGAGCTAAGGCATTTAGGGCACTTGTATAATGCCCAGCATAAGGGACATGATGAACAAACGATTGTGTATTTGTAAATTATTATGTTAACACAGATGACTCCATAATGAGGGTAAATACTCATCTGTCTCCCCATTGTACCATGGGACAAATTTTATTCCCAGCTCTTAACAGAGGCTGGGAACATACACAGGGACTGAATTCTTCCAGAGTCTACATCTTCCAACAGGACGTCCCATTTGCAGACCCCCTTTTGGCAAAATCCAGGCAACATGAAACCTATTGAACCTGCAGAATTAGAATCTAATTAGCACATATTTACTAAGGAATTATCCTGTACTGAATGCTGTGAGGAGTACAAAGATAAAAAATACAAAGTCTTATTCCTCAAGGAGCTCACATTTTGTTTGGGGAGAGGCAATATAAACCTTTGGAAACTTCAGCCACAAAATAGGATTTAAATGGCAAAGATGGTAAAGTGGAAATCTAACATAGAGAAATACAGAATGAAATACCAGGTGCCCTGCCTCTGCCCACCATGGCTCCTCTGAGCTGCATCCCCAGCCCCCCATCCTGGAGCCTCACTCCTGTCCCCTGTCCCTATTCCCAGAACAGTCCCAGCAAGAGGAGCAGGCTTATGAGCAGCCTAAGTCTCATTCTCTCCCCACATCATGATACTCAAGTCTACCTCCAGACCCTGGGAAGTAGGTGTCTTTATGCCCATCTTACAGATAAGAAAATCAAGGCTCATGGAGATTAAATAACTGCTCAGAGTTCCAATTCAGTAGGTGGAAGAACCGGGTCCTATCCCAGGTATGATGCAGCCAAGTCTGAGCATCCCCCTCCACATGGTCCACATGAGGAGGCATGTGCTGGGAGTTACTCCAGAGTGTAAAGCAGCATCCCTGCCCCCAGGGTTAGTCCCAGAGGGGAAAATTATTTGCTTATCTGGAACAGTTGCTGTCACACCAAGGTGCATGTTGGGTACAAACAACAGAAATCCAACTATTTACCAGGGAGCTCAGAATCAACAGGGAAGTGGAAGAACAAGGCTCAGGAAACTGACAGCAGCCAAAGGAGTTCCAAGAGCAAAAAGCATGGCCATGGTCACACCCCAGAGTCTCCTGGGCAAGGCCCACCAAATCCTTGCTGCTCCAACCATGGCTGGCCACTGGGACCGCTACTGCCACCTGTGGACACTGCCGTGGGGAATGGAGTCTAACTCTCCCTTTGCACCCACTGAAGAGTCTGAGCCCTGGGTGGAAGTACTTTTGGCCATGCCTGGGTCTATTTGCCCAGAAACTGGGTGAGGGGATTCTGCCCCTTTCAGCTTCCATAGTAGGTGGTTTATCTTCTGCCAGTACTCACATAGTGGGACATTACTGTCAAATAAGAAAGGGGTAAATATTCAGTCCCCTCCCCACCACAACAACAAATATCCCCTGCAATGATTAAGAGTTCAAAAGAAAGGAATAGATTACATGAGATCTAGTGATCTAGAAGTTTAGAAGAGGGGCCACAATGAGGGCTGGAAGAATTCAAGAGCGCTTCATAGAAGAGGTATGCATTGACTTTGACCTTTGAGCACAGAGAGGATGTGTCCCCCGCTCTGTCTGTGATGCTTGGCCTGACCTGGTCAGCTGCCTTGCAAGGGCTCCTCTGTACCATTGCATCCACATCACAGTTCTCATGGCCCCTGGCACCATGCTAAGAGCTGGGCACGTGCGACTCCAACTTTCCCAATGACCTTGCAGGCTAGCATCATTGGCTCATTGCTTAGAGAGACAACGGGCCTTGCTGCAGGGGGCCGGCGTGTGAACCTAGACCTGTCCAGCTGTGAAGCCCACACTCGTCCTAAACCCAATACTTCCCAGCTTGACCTTTCCCAGGAATTTTTGATTCTTTCATGCCAACCCTATGAGATAGCAAGAGCCGCATATGAACACCCTCTGGAGCAGTCAAGGAACCCAAGGCCAAGGTCATCCAGCTTTCAAGGACTGGCGCCCATGTAGGCCTGATGCCAGCTCTCCACCCCCACCCAGCCAGGCATCTGTCTTCATCCCGTGACCCCACCATGGCAGGTTGTGGGGTGGAGCAGCCCAGGGAACAGATCCCATTAAGCTGTGTCTGTCCACACGATGTAAGCCCACACCTAGCTGTCCCCTGGAACACAGTGGCCGACAGTGCAGAGGGAACATTCGTCTAGGAGAACAATGGGTATTGATTATTCTGGCAGCTGCAGCTGGCAGACTCTGAAGGTGGGTTTGGTCTGAGGTTTGGGTGGTTTTCACTTGGATGCCATAGCCCAGTTACTCATCATTCTTGCTCCACCCAGACCCTCAGGCTGCCTGAGGACTCAGTGGGAACAGCTCAACAACCTAGGGCCTGTGCTGTCCCACCATCCCCTGCTCCTCCTGGGAGTGACCAGCATTATGCCCAGGCTGGCCCTGGCTTAGCCTGGCACCACCCCTCCTAAGACTGGGACAGGGGTCTGGGCACTCTGGACTTGGAGCTCCCAGCCCTGGAGGCAAACCTTCTTTATACTGGGGCACACACAGACCTGAGAACATTCTAGAGAGGGCTATGTTCATGTTCCATTTCCTGGCCACCTGCGTATCACTCCAAATACTCTTTCTGTAACACACACATACACACACACGCAGAGGGACAAGCCACCTCCTGCCTTACCACCACAGTCACCTCAGTGGATTGGGAGGCAGATGACCTCGAGGAAGTCCTGGTTCAGCTACCAATGCATGGCCTTTCCCAGCCCTCTCAGGCCTCAGTGGCCCCAGCTCTTTGCACCACACAAGCCCTCTATACACACCTGCATTCTGCTTCAGCCGCCTCCGTGCCTCTGTGGGTCAAGCTCTGTGTACACACCCATCGGGCACGCCCCACCTGGGCACCACACATTCTAACCCTGAAAGGGCAGGAGGCAGGAGAGGGTGGATGGATTCTCCTCCCTCCCCCTCCCAGGATGTGTTTGTGCAGCTTCTTGGAGCTAAGGCACAGGGGTCTGCCGCCACGAGCCTCCCAGCATCAGCTTACTCCCTGGTCCATCACTCCATCTACCTGGTGCCCTACTCCCATAAAACTTCCCACGCAGAAGCCAGAAGCCTAGGCTCTGCTTTTCAGGTGGATCCAGAGGAAGACAATGGACTTGAAAACCTCTCAGGCCTCTATTCCCTGACACATATGAAAGGTGTTCTTTTAAGAAGAAGTCTGAGGCCTGGTCTCCCGCACCTCACACCTGGTTTGCGTCCCTGACTCCTTTGCTCACTAGGTACCTGATCCTCAATTCTTTCCCCTGTAAATCAGTGCTCAACCCTTGCAGAACTGCTCCAAGGATTAATTGAAATAACGTACCTAATGCACTCTGCATGGTGCCTGGCACTCTCTAAGTGCTCAATAATTAAGAAACAATAACCACCTGAAGCTTGAACGGAGCACAGAAGGTCAGAACCAGAGGCAGAGCCCCTGGAAGCTTCCAGCTGTCCCTCAGGAGGTGCTACCTCCTGCTGGCCATGATGGCAGAGGGAAGCACATGCACCTAATCCCACAGGGCACCCACTCACCTTGTGTCCCTCTTCCAGCAGCCCCAGGATCCAGCGTTTGTAGGCTGGATAATGTGTGCCCTGGGGACTGAGCCCAGAATCGGGGCCAAGATTCCGGCAGGCTCTCAAGATCAACAAGCCTCAGGTTTCCTGGTTGAGGTCATGCACAGCCCCAGGATCCAGCGTTTGTAGGCTGGATAATGTGTGCCCTGGGGACTGAGCCCAGAATCCGGGCCAAGATTCCGGCAGGCTCTCAAGATCAACAAGCCTCAGGTTTCCTGGTTGAGGTCATGCATGTACATCATGTTCCCTCTTTCCAGAGGGGAGAACAGCCCCAGAACCCAGCCCTCATGCTTCTATGACACCCTGACACCTACCCCACCAACCCTCTGTCCTCAGTTTCCCCTCAGCTGCCTCGGCCCATCCACCTGAACAAACAGGGTGCAGCTCAGATGCAGCAAGTCCCACTTCAGCTTGAAGAACTCCAGCGCCTCCACTCTGTGCCCTGAGCCAGCAGCTAATCCTGGGTGTCACGCAACCCCCAGGGTCTTCACTCTCACAGGGCAGCTGAAAGCACCCCGTTTTTCTCCCATACTCTGGAGGCCCAGACAGGGCTGGGAGCCAGGGAAGATGAGAGGCTGGCATAGGGAGGCATGGAGCCTGCAGTGTGCTCCACTGGAGGATGTCACGCACCAGCTCTGTCCCCCAGCCCTCTGGTGGAAGTTGCAGGTTGACCAACACAACCCTCTAGAGCTATTGACCCATGAGGGTCCCTGAGTCAGCTACAAATTCTGCTCAGCCTACACATGAGGCTCCCCAGGACAGGACATCTTGCCCGCCCTCCTGCCTCTCCCCCACTGGGGCCCAGCACTTCCCAGGTCACACACTTCTGTGGGACTTTGGAGTCAGGCTGTGTTCCTCAAACCCTCAGTGGCACACTCCTCTTGTTGCCCTGGTCTTTCCACAGGAATGCCAAGACCCGAGCTTGCCCACTGTCTACAAGTCTCCAGGACGGTGGGTCCAGAATGTAACACACATCAGGTTGATCCTTCGTGCAAAGTCCTTCCATGGCCCCTCAGGCTTTCAACACAAAGTCCCCCAAGGCCTCTTGCTGCCTAGGCCGCCCAGCCTCACCTGCCACCCTGCCCTCCCTACGCCCACTCTGACGAGTTCTCCAAAGGCTCTAACACATTCTCTCACTTTGGGCCTTGGCACATTCCTTTTCTGCTCCTTGGGACGCCCTTCTCTTCTTCCTTGACATATTGCTCTGGATTGATGTCCCCCCAAAACTTCATCCCCATTGTGACAGTGTAAAGAGGGTGGGAAATCCTATTACGGTAATTGAAAGGAGGGGCCTTGAAGAGGTGATTGGATTCTAGGATCATGCGTAGTAAATGGATTAATAATGGTGGCCAGGGGCATGGTTCTGAGGGCTTTAAAAGGAGAGCATTTGAGAATCTCTCTCTCTGCTCCACCATTTTCTACCATGTGAGACCCCTGCATTGATATAAAGCCACCACCAAAGAAGACCCTCACCAGATGTGTTCCCTGGACTTCAGACATCTCAGCCTCAGAAACTGCAGGCAATAAATACTGTTTCTTTATAAATTATGCAGTTCCAGGTAATTTGTTACAAGCAACAGAAATGGACTACACATATGATCACCTATTCATCTTTCAAGACTCGGGCTTCATCTTTAGGAAATCTTCCCAGATGAAGATGTGTCCAGACCAGGCTGGGTGTCTTCCTCTGGGTCCCACAGAATTGAACTCCTTTCTGTCCTATTATACCCACCATCTATTGGCTGTTCTGATTCCATCTATTGACTGAGTTCTTTGAAGACAGTCTACAAGTCTCCTTCATCCCCTGTGGGCTCAACAAAGTCTCAGAACATAGTACATCTCAAAAAATGTTTATAAGGCAGATGGACAGATGGATGGATGACAGATGGGTGGGTGGGTGTATGGAAAATGAAGGATGGATTCTATAAGTAGCAAAAAGATACTAAATTTTCTTACGTCCTCCATGATCAATAATAACTTAGAAAATAATTAGATTATATAGAAAATCCCTACCAGAGGGAGACTTTTTGCCTTTGGAACACTGACTTCATTCATGTGTTCAGCAATTACCGTGGGCCTCCTGGGTGCCCAAAGGAGGAAGAAAGCCCAATAAATGGAAGGCCAGGGCCCTGTCTGTGGGAAGCTGGTGCAATCCCCCAGACTAGACACATCTGGGAGTAACTCACAAGACCCATCCAGAGCTCTACTGAGCAGGTGCAGCCAGTGCTTAGGGGAGGGGTAGGAGGGGAGGTAGGTGAGAGGCCATCAGAGAGGGTTGCCCCAGAGCTGCTCTGTGGTGAGCCCTCAAGCCCTTTAAAACTCTGAATTTCTCAACTCCAACTTCCTCATCCCATGAGATGTACAAAAACATGACCCAGAACTTAGAAGTTGACCCTCCAGCCCTGGCTCTAATATTACCCTGAATGTAAACCTTAACCTTATCCTGGAGGCTAAATCTAGTCCTGCCCCTAACCTGGACCCAAACTCTAGCTGGGGTCAGATCTGAAACCAGACATCAATCTTTACCCTCATGAGAGAGCTCAAGAAACCATGGTGGCGAGGAGTCAAACAGCTCAGAAACCCACCAAGAGAAAGATCCTGGCAAGTGCAAAGCAGATTCAAAGAGCAACTCCATTGTAGAAAACTAACCTGTAGCCCCTGACCACAGCCCAAGGCCCTGTGCCCAAGACTCAGGTGTCCAAGAGGCACATGTCCCTTCAGTGCCTCCAGACATGGGCTGAGGGTCCTCCAGGCCCTAAGGCCAGTCAAGTTGTCTGGAGACAACAGAGAGGAGCAGCTGGACTTCTGTTCTCTGTGTGCATCCCCCTCCAGCCTGTAAGCTTCACTGCCTACCCTCAGCCAGCCACAGACCTCACCCTGCACTAGAGAGCCTCCTGCAAGGGCCAGGCGCTGCACTGGGCACTCGGGTTGCAAGAGACAAAGCACTCACAGATCTTACCCTCAAGATCTCAACTCCAGTGGAGGAGGCAAAGTTTAGTCCCTTTTTTATTCAGCATTTATTGGCCGCAGGGCGAGTGTCCACAGTCCAAGGGCTTGAGTCCCTGATTTAAGGGACACTGCAGTTACAGCACCATGTCTTGGATGACTCACATGTGCAAACCTTCAGGCTGATGCATCCATTTGTAATGAGCAGTCCTGGGGACAAGATGGAAACCGCTCTTGGTCCCCAAGGCAGACCTCCATCAGAAAACCAACAACCATTTGTAGGTTGCTCAGTGAGCGTAGATGTGGGACAAAGAGAGCTGGATAAATTTGGTGTTGCCAATGAGTCCAGAGTTCTGACAGTGCATTGACTAGGGTGGCTCCCTCTCATGGACATTGGTGGCATGGGCACTGCCGGTGTTTGCCTCTATAACCCTCCCTTTCTGAATGGCTGTAACATAAACATTGCTTCATGAGATATCGTAGCAAGTAGGAATACATTTGGCTTTTTGACTCATGGTGACAAGATAGCTGCTGCCCCTCCTAGACTCACAGCCACATTCCAGTCAGAAAGAAAAGAGAAGGTAAAGGGGCCAAAAGATTTCTTCCTGCAAAACAGTGTCCTTTCTTGGCAACTTTTGCCTAAATTCTAGTGTCTAGAACCATGTTGCATGTCCACTCTTAACCACAAGGGAGATTGAATGGTTGAGTCATTTCATGTTCTGGTCTCTGCAGTACAGGAAGGTGAGGGGAAGTGATCATGAATGGAGGCTGGCAAATAACCATCAGTGTCTGTCATGGACAGACACATCATAACCTTTGGCCGGGGGACAACAGAGCCTTGCTGCTCTAGGAGCTGCTGTGTCTTCTTCAAGGGATTCACACTCCTCTCTGATTGCTCTCTTTGGCCTTGCACGTAAGTGCTCAGAAGCTGGACTACTTCCCGCATTTTTAAGTCTTTTTTAGGGGTACCTCATTAGCGATTCCAGAAACTTAAGACCCCTCCTCTGTGCAGGTGCCCTGCTCTGCTCTGCAGGTGCACACTGAGCATGTGGCAGTCTCCGCCCTCTCTCTTGGAATGGGTGCTTCTGGTCCTAATGCCAGCATTGATCTCTCAGCCTGCAATGCCCCTGTTGCCTGCTCTGCCTGTGCACATGCACCCACCCTTCTCATGCACCCAGGTCCACCTCGTCCAGGAAGCCCTCCAGGATGGCTCCACTCCTCTAAATTCCCTTCTCACAACCCCTCCAAACTCCACCCCTTCTCAAGATGCAGACAGCCAGGCTCCTGCTCCCCACTGCCCTGCTCTCACTCTCACAAGCTTCCCCAGGTAGACTGAATCATCATGGGCAGAACCCAAGGCCCACAGCAGAAACCATTCCTTCCCCAGATGTCACCTGCACCAATCACCTGTGTTTTCTTCAACACCTCCCAAGGCACAGGCCAAGCCCGGCCAAGGCTGCCCTTGCCGGCTCCCTGATGCCTGTGTCCTTGCTTCCAGGAGATGGCAGAAAGTCAGCCTGAGCACTTTCTCTTCTCTCCAGTTCCCAGGTGAGCCCACCTAAGACACCCACAGTGCAGGGCCAGCCATCGTTCTGCCTGGATGCCCAGAATGAGCCCCTGTTGGCAGCCCCAAGAGACCTGAGAGCTGCCTGAGGCCAGTCTCAGTCTCGCCCTCCTCTCTTTCCTTCCATCCTCCCTCTCATCAGTGAGAAAACTCTGCTTATGGGGTGTTAACACAGAGCACAGTGGGCAAGGTGAAGAGGCGTTCGAAGGAGCCAAAGTGACACCAGGAAGGCACAAGGAGAGAAGAGGCCAGTGTCCACATGGGGAGCTGGATCTCAGAAAAGCCAGGGCTGGGTATCTCCCTGTGAATGAGGGGCATTCTAAACCCTGCCCCAGCCCCCCTCACAGCAGGCTGTCTCCCTGCCCTCATCACACAACAGAGCTCCTGCCGGACGTACCCTGCATGCAGAGATTGGTCCAAGGAGCAGCCCAGGCCCTTATGGGGCCGCTTCTTCCACCTCTATGCTAGATCCATGATTCCCCCACCCCACAAGCAAATTTCTGACATCCCTGATTGGATGGCCTCAAAGTCATGTTCTCAGATTAGAGCTGCAGTTCCCAGAATGTTTTCCAGGGTCCACTGGTGTCCATGATTTATCAAGGAGGGGGGGGTGGATAAATGTGGGACATGTTGGATAAACAGGTGAAACGGCTCTTCACTGCAGATCTTCTCAGAGCCTTTAATGTGCTAGGGTGTGGAATGACTCTGACAGAAAGGTACCATGTGCAGCCTTTCCCAAACTTATCTGTACACTAACTGTGAAATACTGAGGACATCTGTGGACCACAGTTTGAGAAACTCTGGAATAGGCAATGCACTTATTCATTCATTCATTCATTTACTCGCCCATTCATCAGCATATATGTGTCAGGCCCTGGGCTGGGCACTGCGATAGGGCAGTAAACAAGGCAGATACGGCCCTGCCCTCACGGAGCTTACATTTCAGCAGGGTCAGACCTCACTACACTTTCCTTCTGTCATTCATTTACTCACTCAGTACATATTGAGTGCACCTAAGTTCCCAACCCAGTACCAAGCCCTGGAGACAGAATTGAATCAGCCATGAATGCTGCCCTCAGGAATGTTTTAATTAGCCAGTCTAAGAGACTGTCTCCCTGGTGTAAAGTATAGAAGGCACGATTTATTGCAAAGGAAGCTTCAAGTCTCTTTCCCTTCCTAATCCAAGCCACCCGACACCCTTCCCCTTTTATTCCTGGGTTAGCCCATCCCTTATACTGTGGGCCAGGTATCACATGCCAAAGGCATCCCCATTAGTCTGGGGATAGCGTGGCAGAGAGCTGGTGTCCGGCCTTGGACCCAGCCACAGCAGTGAGGGAGCATTGGCCCACTCCATCCTGAGTACTTGATAGTGTTTCCTGTCACATAGCTACTGCCAAGTCTGGACCTCCTGGGGGATCTGGGGAGTTCCCTAATACCTTTAAGCAGAATTTAGATGTTTGCGACCAAGAATCTTTTATGAGCTGGACTCCCCAGAAGCAGACTCTGCTATGGAGATTACCTTACAGGACATTTAAGGGAGCACTTGTATGGGGTGGAGGGAGAAATTGGGCTGTGAAGCATTTTTTTGGAGGTCTCAGCCAATCCCACTGGCTGCTCTAGAGCTGCGACAGCCCTGCAGAGGTGTCAAGTTGGGAGAGGGACTAAGCCTTTTTACCTCCGCATCATCCCTGCATGAGGCCTCCACACAGGAGGTACCGGCAGCCTCTGCCAAGGGTGGTCACATGGCCTTGAGTGAGGACGCTCTCCTCGCCAGGCAATGCCCAGAGAGGCTGACAGGCAACCTCCCAGCAGCTGGGGACTAAGCCCCTCACTCCTGACACAGGGCCCAGGTGGCTCATGCCAGAGTCCCCCACAAACCCTGACAAGTAGTCTGGCTACACAGAGGAACATGAGCTTTGGAGCCAGCAGCTCTCCCCCTCAAAGGACCCTCAATTTCTTCCAAACTTGCAGGCTTTGGGGAGATGAACCACGTCACAGGGTTAAGCGGAAGCCTTCCTGGAGTAGGCGACATTTGAGATGAGTTGGGAATGGAAGTGGGAAGCAAGAGTTGGCCTCACAGGATGAGGAGCGAGGAGAGCTGCTGTAGGCAGAGGAGGTGCCTGCGGTGGCTGGAGGCCCGAGCACAGCTGCCATGGAGAGGGAAGGGAGTGGTCAGAGGAAGGCTGGGCGGTGGGCAGGGGCCAGATCACAGAGGTCGGGAAGTCAGGCAAGGGGAGGCTGGCCTCATTCCGCCCTTAAGCAGGGACCCGTGGGCTGGCCGGTTAGCTCAGTTGGTTAGAGCGCGGTGCTGATAACACTAAGGTCCAGGGTTCCGATCCCTGTACCGGCCAACCTCCAGGGAAGAAAATAGGGACCTGCGTCCTTGTCATGATGGCTTCCGCTTGCACGGTGCTCCTAATGCGCTGTGGCTGCTCTGCGCAGTTTACCTGCATTCGCTCATTTAACCCTCACGACACTGCTTGGGGGGAAGGACTAAGACCAGCCCCATTTCACAGGTGAGAATGCTGAGGCACAGAGAAGCTTAGCGTACGAGTGAGAGTTTTCCTCCAGTCCTTCACAGCACAGTCAACACAGAAGACCGATTTCTGTGTCCAAATGTGGGGGGATTTCTCCCCACTGGCAAGCAAGCCAGCAATTCTTCAGTGGACACCAGCAGAGTATCCTCCAATTATGACTATCTACCTGGAAGTAGCATCAGATCCCACAGTGGGGTTCAGTCCCGCAAGACTGCCCCCACTTCAGATGCCA
Source organism: Galeopterus variegatus (assembly GCF_000696425.1). NCBI lineage: Eukaryota > Metazoa > Chordata > Mammalia > Dermoptera > Cynocephalidae > Galeopterus > Galeopterus variegatus. The sequence continues at coordinate 32,413 of NW_007731260.1, read as the reverse complement.
GTCGCAAGTCCAGGCCTCGGGAACTTCTTACCAACCAGCTATAAATCAGGGTTCCCACAACCTCCTCCTTGGGTTAGATTTGTTTGCTTGAGCAGCTCACAGAACTCTGGGAAATGCATACTTACATTTACTGGTTAATTTAAAAGGATATTACAAAGAATACAGATGAAGAGGTGTGTAGAGCAAGGTATGGGGGAAGGGGCATGGAGCTTCCATGCCGTCCCGGAGGGTGCCACCCTTCAGGAATCTCCACATGTTCAGCTATCCAGAAACTCCAAACACAGGCCTCTTGGGTTTTTGTGGAGGCTTTATTACATAGGCATGATTGATTAAATCATTGGCCACTGGTGATCAGTTTAACCTTCAGCCCCTCTCCCCTCCTCTGAGGTTGAGGGGGTGGGGCTGAAAGTCCCACCCTGGTCTTACCTGTGAGCAGCCCCCATCCTGAAGCTACCTAGGAGCTGAAAGTCATCATTAGCACACGAAAAGACTTATCACTTTGTAGATTCTAAGGATTTTACGAGTTGGATGCCAGGAGAAGGGATGAAGACCAAATATTATTTTTACAATATCACACTTAGTCACTTGTCCAAGGTCATACAGCTGGTAAGTGGCACCCAGCTGTCTGATTCTGCAGCATTCGCTCCTAACTTTTACACATTCATCATAGAAGCACCTTGGGTGGCCTGGGGCTGTGTCCTCTGACCACCTTGCTAGTGCTTGACCCTCATGCAGGCACTCTGCCCTCTGCCAGCCAGATGGAGATGCCTGTGGACCCGGCCGCCAAACCAAAGCCTTCAAAACTTCAAACCTTCAAAGGCAGCTTGTCTTCCAGGGACAATGCAGCTGACGCCAAGCCCCGGGAGGTGGGCTGTGGGCCAGGGACATGGTTTGGCTCCAGAACATCATAGAGCAATTTGCAACACCTTCAAATCACAATTGGAACAGCCAAGAGAGGCAGGTGAGGTGCAGCCCTCACCTGCACCTCAGGTGGATGGGAGGTGTTAGGTTACCCCACGGGGCAGAGGAAAGGCCCTGGCAGAAGCTGAGGGCTGCAGCCAACCCCTCCCCCCAGCCTGAGTGCCCACATTCTCTCCCATGCTGTCCACTGCCCGGGCCCCCACATCCATGTGCTGTGCCCAGCTTGGCCAGCCTTGGTGGTTCTATCTAGGAACTCTTACAGCACCCTGGCTGCCACTCCCACTGCTTGCCTTCTTGGCCTCAGGAATTCCATGTGCAGTGGTCGTCTCCACGCCAACCAAAGTAAGACAAGCATACTCAGCAGGGAGAGGCTGGCCTGCCCTGAGCACACACCAGCCCTGGCACGGGGGGCTTGCTGAGCAGGTTGCCTGCCTCTGAGCAGTCACTCTGGGACATAACTCTGGGTGGTCTAAGGCCTCACACAAGACTACATAAGATGCGTAAGATGCTCCACATGCTAGCTTCTGCATGCTAGCCTCTGACTTATGGGTCTGTCTCCCTCACGGCTTTGGCAAACGTCGACCGTGTGCCATGCGCCCTGGCTAGAGTATCCAGGTGAGTCAGGCCCTTGGCAAGAAAAGTGCTTGGGAACTATTGGCCTAACACATGAAGAGACTCAGAGACCAATCAGTGATTGAGCCAGGCCTACACAGGGCCTGCTTTGTGCAAAACACCTGCTATCCCACCTGGAGCTCCCGCTACAACTCACAAGGCCTGAGCCAAGGCTTGGAAGGGTCTAGCACCTCTCCTGAGCTCACGTGCCAGCCAGATGGATTCGAACCCAGTTCTGAGTAACTCCAAGTACACGTGCCCATGAACAAGTGGGGCACACTGCCGGGTGGCTGGAACAGGAGACGTGGTTGGAGAGGTGACACAGAAGGAGTGCCCTCGGAGAAAGAAAGCAGTGACTCACAGGAGACATCGTGGGTTACCAAACAGGCCAGGCCCCTGCCAGACATTCACTTTCCCCCCCGCTCCTTACCTGCCCTTCCACTCCCTGTTCTGTGGGCTCCTAGAGTACATTCTGTTCTCACTGAACAGGGCAACTCGATTCTTCCCCATTGGACTGAGAGCCCTCAGCAGATTGGGATCATCGACTCCAGGCCTGGGTCTCACGCAGGACCCAAGCAAGACGGGCTAAAGGGCACACTTGAACCCGCTGCTGCCCAGCCTGCCAATCTGCTGGCTGCTTTTGCGTCAAATTCAATCCTCAGCCCCAGGACTTTGCAACGGGTGGCCGCCGCCTTCTCTGCAGTCTCTGTCCTCCACCCCTCCTGGGCACTCAGCCCTGCTCACTGGCCACTCCACGCCCCACTGCCACGCTGCACCCTGCCAGCCTGCCCCAGGGGCCGACAGTAGGAGCTCCTCCAAACGAAACCCAAATTAGCTGGTGGTGTTACAACAGTTTCCTAACGTGGATCATGGTGCTGTGATTATGTTAAAAAATGCCTTATTTTTAGGTAATACTCACTGAAATATTTAGAGATAAAAGGGCATCATTTCTGCAACTTACTCTGAAACAGATTAGAACAAATTTATTATGAGAGTGAGAGAAAAGGAGAGACAGGAGAACGGAAAGAGAAAGCAAATGTAATAAAATGCTAACATTTTAAGAAATCCAAGTGAATTATATTGGAAATTCTTTGTACTACCTTTGCAACTTTTCTGTAAGTTTGAAATCATTTCAAAAAAAAGAAAGTTGTAGAAAATTGAGAGGAAAATAAGTTTTTAAACCCCGTTAACCTCCAGCCTCATCTCCAGAAAGTACCCTTGGCCCTCAAAGCTGGGTTGTCAGGCCCGTGCTGGGTGGTCCCCCCAACCTCTGCAGGTCCCCATCACACTTCGTTTTCATGGCCTGTTTCCCACATTGGGAGTGCCTGTAGGATGGAACAGTGTTTAATCAGATCTGCGATATTAGCCCCAGTGCTCAACCTGGCCAGACTCCTGGACTGGGGCCAGGTCCTATGTGAAGTGACAGGGAAGCCCCCTCTGCTCACTGACCTTCAGGGGAGTCATTCACTGTGGGTCCTGAAGGGAATAGGGAGGAGCTGTGCAGATACTGGAAAGGTCTTCCCAGGCAGGGATCAGCCAGTGAAAAGGCCCTGAGGCAGGGCACACAAAGATCATACCAGAAACAGCCAAGAGGCCAGTGTGGCTGGAGCAGGTGAGTGGGGAGGAAGGGGTAGACTTCCTGAGATCAGAGAGATAATGAGTGAGATTGGGAGCCCTGGAGGGTTTCAAACGTCATGATCAGACTCAGATTTTCAAAAGGATCACTCTGGCTTCTTCCTGGAGGATAGACTGCGGTGGGGGGGCAGGGCCAGGGCAGAAGCAGAGCGATGTGTGAGGAGGTGACTGCAGTGGTCCAGTGAGAGATGCTGCCTGTGTGGTGAGGGCCACATCACAACTCCTGTGGCCCCAGGTACATTTGCCTTTGAGGGCCCCCTCCTATATTTTAAAAAAATTACATCCTACAACTGAATTGGTGTTAAGATGAATATATATTATGAAAGCATGACAGGACCCAAGCTGACAGTTCACCGGAGAAGTTCCGCTTTATTTGAGGGTGAAGCATACATTTATAGAGAGCTGAGTTCCGGGAGAGGGTGGTTAGTACGCGGGGCGGTGGCTGATTGGTCGGAAGGGCGGGTGATGACTTTGATAGGCCATACTTTGGCGCCGGCGGGAATGTTAGGACCAGGAAGAGAAATCGTAAAGGTGCCATGTTTTAGGGAATGTCTCCTTTGGGGTTTTATGGGGTCCTACACATTCACCTGATGATGGACACCTAGGTGGCTTTCATATCCTAGCTATTGTGAATAATATTGCA
>NW_007731260.1:0-28592 GCF_000696425.1 Galeopterus variegatus | reverse complement strand
CTTGTCCTTAACTCCAAGTTCTCCTGGAAGGTCAGCAGCACTAAGACAGGAGCAGCGTTGAGTCTCCATCATGGGCATTTCCTGGGCCCAGAGCAGCACCGTGAGTCTCCATCTGGGCATTTCCTGGGCCCAGAGCAGCACCGTGCTCAGCGCAGCCAAGATTCCTCTCGTGCACTGGGGACATTGCTGCAGGGTCACAGTTACCCCCCTTTATTCAGCTGATCTGCCTGCTTCTCTGCTCCTTGCCATGGAAGGACCTTATGAACTGCCCAAGGCAGGCACAAAGTTTAAAGAAGTGGGAGCTGGACTGAAGCGGTCAAAGAACGTTTCATCAAAGTGGGGGCCTCAAACTGGGCCTGGAAGGAGGCAGAGGGTACAGACAGATGGTGTATAAGAGAAGTGCATTCCAGGCAGAAGAACTACCCAACAAAGGGCGTCTCTGAGGAAATGCCCAGGGTGTCCTGGTGAGAGCAAGAGGATGACTCTGATTAGTGGGCTCTGGAGGTGGAAGATGCTGGTCCAGCCTTGAGAGGCTGAACAGACAGTGGAATGGCAGTCTCTAGCAGAGACTGGGCCAGGCCCTATTCTCAACTTGCCAGCAGGGAGCTGGTGCTGGGGGCCCTCCCTACTTCCTTTGAAAGGCACGCATGACCTCTGCCTTGGGTTGAATGTCCCCCCAAAACATAATTCCCATTGTAATTGTTGAGGGTGAGAAATCCTATTATGGTAATTGAAAGGTGGGGCCTTAAAGAGGTGATTAGATTGTAGGACCATGCAGTAGTGAATGGATTAATAATGGTGGTCAGGGGTGTGGTTCTGAGGGCTTTAAAAGAAGAGCACATGAGAGGTTAGTTTATCTCTGCTCCACCATTTTTGCCATGTGAGACCCCTGGGTCACTATCACCACCACCAAGTCCTTCACCAAATGTGTTCCCTGAACTTTGGACTTCCCAGTCTCTGAAATTGTAAGCAATAAATTTTGTTTTCTTATAAATTACCCACTTCTGTGTATTTTGTTATAAGCAACAGAAATGGACTAATATACCCCCTGTCCTGAGGAAGGTCATATGGACTCTTCTGCCCCCTGGTTAGATTTGACATTCCATCTGCCCAGGAAGAAGAAGTGGCCTGGCTAAGGGCCAAAGCAAGCTCTTGATATCTGGTAGTGTTAGTATTCCAACTTTATTCTTTTTTTTTTTTTTTTCGAAAGATGACCGGTAAGGGGATCTTAACCCTTGACTTGGTGTTGTCAGCACCACGCTCACCCAGTGAGCAAACCGGCCATCCCTATATGGGATCCGAACCCATGGCCTTGGTGTTATCAGCACCGCACTCTCCCGAGTGAGCCACAGGCCAGCCTGCAGGTTTTCTTTAAATGGTGAATCCCATTGGTGCATTTATACTACTGCTTGATTTACCAGCAATTGAATTGACCTCAGTGTGGCTACTGTTTAAAGAGAGCCAAATCCAGATTAATCAGCAGAGCCAAAGATGCCAGTCTGAGGGTTGGGATTGCTCTGGACAGTTGGTGGCTGCCCTCAACTCACTGGGGTGTTTGGGCCTCCAGGATCTCTGTACTGAAGACCATGGGTTGCTCTCCTGCTGTGTCCTGGGCTACGGAGCTGCACGAAACAAGTCCCTGTGCTGCAGGCACTCCTGTCCAGTGGGAGGATGGGAAGGGTCAAGCACCATAGCAAGGGTTATGAGGGGGGCAAGCAGGGGCATGGAGCTGGGGGAGGGTGTCCTAGCCCCCCCGGGTTTAGGGGAGGTAAGGAGAGCTTCCTTGGCAGGTGAAGGGACTGAAGAAGGTGCAGCCAGAGGGCAGCACAGTCAGGGTGGGATTTGGACACACTCTCAAGGGCTGCAGGAAGGGAAGGCAGTCCCGGACAAGGAAGCCACATGACTAGGCCCTCTCCATGCAAGTGTGGTGCCATGTGTTTTTCACATGTCATAGCATTGAAACCAGGCAACCATCCTTGAAAGGCAGGTGTGAGTATTATTATCCAATTGACTCAGAAGCCGGGGCCCATAGAAGTGGTTGGGGGCGGATTTGCCTGAGTCCTTCCACGCACCAGCTGGCCCAGGTGCAGGCTGAAACACACCATGGGTGGGCAGTTGAGCACTGGCTCTAAGGGCTGGGCTTCCTGCACACCAGTCAGCAGGAAGCCAAGAAGGCACATGTCAGCTTCTGCTCCCACCCATTGTGAGGCACCCTCATTTTTCAGAGCTCTCATCCAGAGCGGCCTCAGTGGGGTAGGACAACGGAGAAACCACGCCAGCCTTTGCCTGGCATGACTGCCCGGGGTGTGTGGTGGAGACATGGCCCTGGGGAGAGAGTGCCACAGCTCCTGTCCATGCCAGCACTAGGAATGCGGACCCGCAACCCAGCGCTGCCGACACCAGCATGTGGAAGAAACTGGAAGAAAGGCAGATGGGTAGGGACAAGGAGAAGGCAGAAGGTTCCCTGGATCCACAGGAACTGCCCACCCCAGCTGGACCTCTCCGAAGACAGGCCCTTCCTTTGCAGAATGACACGTTTCATTTACTGAGCATCTCTTCTTTTTTAAATCAATTTTATCATGAAATGTAATATGCATGCAGAACAGGGCACAAAACAAACATACAGCTCAGTGACTTGTCACAGAGCGAACACCCATGAATTCACCACCCAGGGCCAGAAACAAAGCATCGTGGTCCCCCGGAACCACCGCCAACCTTGAGCCCCCTCCCATGGCCCATCCCTCCCCCAGGGTTGACCACTGTCCCGACATGCACACCAATCCCGTCCTTGCCTTTCCGTAGAACTTTCCACCTCAGCCTCCTCAGGTGCCAGCTTCGGTGGGCCTGCTCCATCGAGCCTCGCCTCTCTCCACCCCCTTTCCCTCTCTATCCCATCTGAGACTCACCCACATGGAGTGGAGCGGTCATGTGCTGGTTGCTGCAGATTCTTCACAGATGTTTGCAGTCGAGGGCTTGGCTGGGCTTGGTCTCTGTGGCATGCTGGCTGCATGCAGTCCCAGGCCTGGCATGTTGTCACTGTGGGGCACTGAGCACGTTCCTGAGCCTCCCGCCCTCGCTGCCTGTCTAGGAACCTCGTCAACTACTCTCAAGGATCTCCCAATGTGGCTGTGCACAAAGCTCCTAAATCCCTTGCAATTTCCTAAGTGATGGTGGTACTAGGAGCATCTTTTGTCCCGATACATGGTCTTTGACCTGTTTGCTGACACAGAGCTTCTAAATCCCTTGCAATTTCTTGGGTGATAGGAGTGTCTTTTGTTCTAATGAGGTGACTCTTGGTGGCTCCTGCATGGGGGCTGGTAATCAGAAAGACCAAGCCATGATTAGAAGCTTGGAGCTTTCAGCCCCACCCCCCATTCTCTGGAGAGGGGAGAGGGGCTGGAGACTGAGTTAATAATTGATCATGCCAATGTGATGAAGCTTCCATAAAAATCCCTGAACTATGGGCTTCAGAGAGCTTCCTCGTTGGCAAACACATCCACTGCCAGGAGAGTGGCTCAGCACCCCAACTCCACGGGGACAGAAGCTCCTGCACTCTGGACCCTTCCAGACCTTGCCCTATGTATCTCTTCATTTGGCTGTGTTCATCTGTATCTTTTATCATACCCCTTATTAATACAACAAAGTGGTAAACAGAATTAAAGTGTTTCCCTGAGTTCTGTAATCCATCAAAGCTAATTATACAACTGGGGGGGGGCAGTCATGGGAACCTCCAATTTGTAGCCAGATTAGACAGAAATATGGGTCACCTGGAGACCACTACTTGCCATTGGTAGTGGGGGTTGGGGGGCACTGAGCCCTTAACTTGTGGAGTCTGCACTAAGTCCAGGCATTTAGTGTCAGAATTGAATTGTGGGACCCCGGTAGGTGTCTGGAGAATTGAGAACTGGTTGGTGTGGAAGGTGAAGTGTTGAGTATAGTCTAGAGAAAACAGTCTTCTTCCTAAGCCCCCGGTGACATGAGCATCTTGGTTCCTTCTCATCCTGGAAGGGCCACCAAGTCACCAGGAGCCCTCAGGCATGTTGTTTCCTTTCCGTGGGCCTCAATTTCCCCAGAAACAGCAACAGCAACAACGGAAGAGGCTAGACTAGCTCAGAGTTTTCACAGCCTGCCCCGCCAGAGCCCTGGGGTCCTCAGACTCCCTCGATAAGCCAGGCCCCACCCCACCCTAAACTGGCCACTCACAGCAGCTCTTGGTTTTGAACTTGCTGCCACATACTGTTTCCCCTCATGAAGGTCTGGAGGGGCAGGTTGAAGACCACCGGCCTGGGTGATTTCTAGAGTTTCTCACAACATTGATTCTCTAGGACTGCGTTGCTTGGGGTCTGGCTGGAATTCAGCCACAATGCCAAGCAGAAGCCGTGTCTTTCTGCCCAGTCTCCTCCATTCTCTTCTGTGCCAGGGACTGAACCTGGTGTGACAGTGGGCCTCTGTATGCACAGCCCAGCCCCTGGCCACCCCAAGCCCAGCCTCTGTTTTGTATACAAACACCCAAGGTGGGGCACTGGAAACATGCAGGCCTATTTTGTCTTTCCAAAAACAATGCTCTTTTTTTCTTAAAGGCACCTGTGTACACTCTTGGGTTTGTAAGGCAAGTAGAGGCCATAAGAAGAGTCTGGGAAAGGTGAGAGACTGTGGGTGGTCACCCCCCCTCAACTCTTGCATCGCCCTGCTAGCTACACGGGGCTGGGGGGAGCAAGTCACTGCCCCACACAGCAGTGCCTGGCACATTGCAGACTGGGCTCAGAATGACTGTTGGCTAAAAATAAAATAAAATAAATGAATACTGATGTAGGACCCCTAAGGATCAGCCCACTTCTGACCCTTATTTTTTTTTTTAGCTTGTGTCTCTCTTAAGACAGAATCAAGTGGTGGGTTAGTGCACAGGCTTGAGCCAGAACACAGCCAAATCATTTATTGGGTGACTTAATTAACCTCTCCGGGCTTCAATTTCTTCCTTCTTAAAGTAGGGCTGATGATGACCCTAAACAGGGTTACTGTGAACATTGGTATCTACAAATGCAGAATAGAGCCTGGCACATAGGTGACACTATAAGTGTCAACAGTTTGTTTTTTCATTTATTCTGGTGGGTTTTATTTATTTCTTAAATTCCAGCGTGGCAGAGAATGCTGGACCTACTGCTAGATTGCATTTCCCGGCCACCCAACTGTAGGGACCCCATGGGCGCCTGAACAGGGACACACCCTGGCAATATGGCACCCTTCCTGGTTCTTCTCTGCAGTAAACAAGCTCACTGGTGCCAACTCCCAAGCCCACCCGCACCAAACCTCAGCCAGTCACAGGTCAAGGCTCACCTCCTGCCCAGCCCCGTCCAATCAGTTACCGCCCCGTCCACTCTCTCTCCCGCCCCGGAGCACAGCACCCTATAAATGTACACGCAGTCCTTGAATAAAGCGGAACTTCTCTGGCGAAGTGTTAGCCCGGGTCTCGCGTGATTCCTTCGTCCGTGTGTCCCCTTCACCAACAAAGCTGTCGGGCAGGGACATGCAACCATGTTCTACCCAATGGGTCACATGAGCAGAACTGACAGGTGCTACTCCCAGGCCTGGTCTCCAAAACCTCTCCTTTCACCCACACACCGGCTTCTCCCTCATCCCTTCCTCTGGCTGGAACAAAGGGTCGAGTGGAGGCCTCCGAGGCCCCAGAAAATGGCAGAACTACTAGAGGGGAGGAACCTGGGTCCCAGAATGACCACGTGGAATACAGCCCTAGCAACATGGCCTGAGACATGAAGGAGAAACACACCTTTATTGTGTTAAGCCATGACAAAGGTTTGGGGGTTGTCCAGCAGTACTTACTGTGAGAGTATTTCAAGTCATTCTTTTCAGGATATTTACAACTTATCTTTTTCTAGTAATGATTATCATAGTGGTGTTGTTTCATATCCTTGGGAGTCTCTTTTTAATGTCTTCTTTTGAATACTTTACAGACTAGTTGGTCTACAGACCCATTCTTCAAACTCTTACGTCACTAGCAACAAATAAAACAGTATCCCAAACCCTAGTTAGCACACACGGATCTGCCCGGGGTGCTCGCGGCCCCTTCCCTAGTCAGGCTGCCAGGCAGGGGGCAGCAAGCCCAGGGCAGGCAGGGCTGGCGAGGCTGGCGGCCGGCAGGGAGGCCAGGGAGGCCTGCAGGACCCCGCAGGGCTGCAGCCCCCACTCCCTGGTGACGACACAGCTGGGATGCCCAAAGGAAAAAGAGTCCCCTGGAAGGGCATGCCAGTAGGCCAATCCTGGGATCGGTGGTTTCCCAGAGAGTGGCAATTGCCCTAATGTGGGCAAAAGGTCCGGGCAGCCCAACAACACCCCCTTCAGTATCTACTAGTTTCAGATATTTCTATGTTTGTTATTTTCACAGCACTTGTCTGAAGTTCTGAAGTAGGCGTTAATAGTTCCCAATTTCCAAAGAAAAGGGGGGTGGACTTGAGAGTTAGGGAGAGGAAGCAGCAAACAGCCCTCAGGTGTGGGAGCCCGCTGTCTCTCCCAGCGGGGAAGGGGACAAGCAACGAGCAACAGAAGGGGCGAGGGAGGGAGGAAGCTCCCGGGAACTGAATGCGGCACTGGTTTCTCAAGTGCCAGCTTGGAGGGTCCGGAAGCCAGCAGGAGCTTGTGTGTGTGTGTGTGTGTGTGTGTGTGTGTGTGTGTGTGTGTGTGTGTGTGTGGAGTGGGAGGCTCTTCGGGAGGTGGGCTGCTGTGGCAGAACAGAGGAAGAGCTGCACATGTGGGGGCGCAGGGACGGACTTCCTTTCCTGGCACACACATTCCAGAGGGCAGCAGCGGAGCCAGCATTTGTGTGGAAGATGCCCATTCAGTGACCATAAATGGTTGGGGACCCAGGGCCCCCGGCTGGACTGGGCACCCAGCTGAAGGTTTATCAAGCTAGTCCCTGGCTGCATCCCCCCACCTCCTCCTGTCCCGGGGAGGTAAGTCAGTGCAGGCCTGGAGGGAGGAAATGGTTTGAGCTCATCCCTTTCCACAGGCACCAAGGGCACAGCTGGGACACAGCTGAGGTCAGGAGGGGAGGACTACGGTATGTAGCATGTCCCAAAGGCATGCCTCCCTGAGGGTATCCCCCAACCTACCTCGACACCCTGACATCCTCCTTCCCAGCTTGTCCAAGATGTATTTGCTCCCTACCATCAGCCCTATCACTCCCTCCCCAAAGCCATGTCACAGTGAAAAGACAACCGTCTTCGGAGCTGACGGACCCAGGTCCAAAGCCTGGCTCTGCCCCCTGACCAGCTGTGTGTCCTTGAGGAAGCTACTCAGCCTCTCTGAGCCTCAGTCTCATGGGCAAAGTAGAGACATTAACAACTGTCTCAAAAGGTGTTGTAAGCAGTGGACAGCAGGGAGGAACAACTTTTCTTCTACCCTCTTATGTTCAATGACTGGGGGCCTGTGAATTAAACTGACGAAAGATAGATAAGTGAGAGAAAAGATGGATTTTTATTCACATACTTATGCAGGAGTTCACAGAAAAACGTGACTCAAGGAGGTGGTTAGAATGTGGGACTTATATACCATCTTAACAGGTGAAGGGGAGGAGAAGGTCACTTGTGGGAAAACAAACTACTTTTAGGAAAGATAAATGGGCCCTTAGGAGAACAGATGGCAGATATGATATTTTGTGGCAATGATTTCTTGACTTCTCCTCTCAGCAATAGGAGTCAATCAATCCTGGTTTCGAAACTCCCAGGGAGGGGATTTATGACAGTTGAATTCTTTTGGGAGGCTCTGCTTTTTGGCAGATAAGGGGAGTTCAGGAAAAACAAACAAATGCCTGGTTTCGAAACTCCCAGGGAGGGGATTTATGACAGTTGAATTCTTTTGGGAGGCTCTGCATTTTGGCAGATAAGGGGAGTTCAGGAAAAACAAACAAATGAAAAAAAAACCTCTTCACAGTCGTATATTTTGGATCCCTCCAGAAGTCAATAAGGCACATGGTAGGTACCTGACTTGGGGGGGTTCCTTCCCAGGCCCCCTTCCTGCTGACCACTCAATATCCCTCTGCCCCATGCTTGGTACTCTTCCCAGTCCCTACTCCCCCATCCAAATTCGCTGTCCTCTGTCCCCGCTCTCTGTGCTCTAAGCTGAAGTCTTGCTAAGGCACGCCAGTCTGTTCCTCGTCAGCACAGGCACTTCTCCACTAGGGCCTTCGGGTCCCACCCCTCACCTGCCAGTCAGTCACCGTCTCGTATCATTCACTCATTCAACAAGCACTCCTGGCAGGCTTCTCCCTGCCGGGTCCTGGGCTAGACTCCAAAGTGGCAGCAATCAGGCCCACCAATCTCTGTCCTCTAGGAGCTCCACCCAGTGGGAGAGGCAGACAGACAAACTGACAGGTTCAGCCTAGGCACAGGAACTCATGGGAGCTCAGAGGAAGAGCCCAGAAGAAGAGCAGAGCCTGGCAAACTCTGTGACTTGGTGCCAGGACAGAGCTGGGCCCACCCCTGATGCTCAAAACACATGTGTGAACAAAGAGAATAGAGGGAGAGGAGGGAAGGAGGGAGGAAGGGAAGAGGAGGAGGGCAGTTGGCTGATTTCCCTCCATCCACCTTTCTCCTCTCTGGATGTGTTTGGGGCCTGGCCCCTTCTCCCCCTCCATGTCAGCCTCTGGGGTTATCAGATATTCCAATAGCTGCTCCTGCCCCATAAACCCCTCTCCAGATAACCCCTTTTCCTTGTAATTGAGTTTAAATATTGATCCACCCAATCAAGGCAGGTTAATATTCAACCCAACCAAGTTCTGGAAGCCTCCCAGCCCCCAGGCTCTGTTTCTTGGGGTGAAGTGAGAGGAGACTGAAGGAGGGCTGGAGCAGCCAGAGGGCGCTGGCTTCCCTGGAAAGCCCATTCATCTGGGGGCTTGGGCTGGGGGATGTCTAGTCCTGGCTCTGCCCCTTGTGGGCCAGGATCTAGGAACCCTGTCCAAGCCAATCCCGGGGTCTGTGTCTGTAGCATGGGAGCTCTAGAGCCTGCACTTCCCAGTGCAAGGACCAGGGTGAAGGCTGGTTCAGTTTCAGCTGTGACTCAGCTGAGAGAACTTGCTCAGACATCTGTCCCTTGAGGATTCTGCTGTGCATCTTATAAAGTCCCCAGTCTTCAAGAATTCCTGGAGCCATACAGGCACTTCCCAGTGCAAGGACCAGGGTGAAGGCTGGTTCAGTTTCAGCTGTGACTCAGCTGAGAAAACTTGCTCAGACATCTGTCCCTTGAGGATTCTGCTGTGCATCTTATAAAGTCCCCAGTCTTCAAGAATTCCTGGAGCCATACAGACTGATTTTCTCCCACCCACTGGGGCTGACCCTTGGTGGATTCCCTCAGGCTCCTGAGGGTTTGGTCCTCGTGAGTCAGCCTCCCATGGCCCATCCTGTCTGACTCACTCCTAGTGGGATCTCCAGCCTCTTCCCACCTCCCATTGGTGACTCTCCCCAGGTAGACTACCAGTCAGTAATGTGGGAGCTGCTGCAGCCCAGGACTTCCCAAGACTCAGGAGAAGAGCTGAGTGTGGCTACCACCCCCAGGCCTAGAGCAGACAGTGGGATGGAGAGCTGGTGGCCTCCACACCTGTACCCAGGAGGCCCCTCTGCCTCCCCAGGGTCTCCATCAACATGTTTCACAACTCAAATCAGCTTCCCCTTAAGTGAGGATGGAAGGATCCCATGGCTGTGACCCAGCTCCTCAGGCTCTGGGTGACCTTTGTGTCTGCTGACCTTAACAATCTCCAGTCCTCCCCAGCCCACCGTTGGCTCACACTGGGCTGCACCTTGAGTGACTCAGTTCCCCTGTTGGAGGTTTCTTCAAGAGAGTGGGTGGCTCCAGACCAGTGGTTTTCAAAGTATGAGCAGGGGCACCAGAAGCAACAGCCCCCTGCCCTGAACCTATTAGAAGTGCAAACTCTTAGTACCCCGCCTCACCCCACTCCTGAATGGAAGACTCTGCGGGAGGGGACCCAGCCCTGTACCATAAGCCCTCCTGCAGATTCTGCTGTTCCTGGATGCTGGTCCTCAGCTGGGGCTACAAAGTTACTCCTATTCAGTGAGCTAAAAACCATGCATAAAATCCTCCTACTTCTACTAGTTAACTGTGCCAGGGCCACCTGAAACTCTTTAAGTAAATTGAACTCATTTCCTTGGTGTAACAGTCCTATGAGGCAGGCATGAGTATTAATCCCACTTTATGGATGAGGAAAGCAAGATGCAGTTAAGTAACCTTGCCCAAGTTCACAAAGCTGGAAGCCGAATTTGAAGCCAAGGCGCTGTAATCCACCACACCAGGGGTTGTCCAGCTGTGGTTTCTGGACTAGCAGCATTACCATCTCCCAGGAACATTTTAGGAATACAAATTCCCAGGCCCCAGCTCAGACCTGAGAAGTCAGAAACTCTAGAGGTGGGGCCCAGGCATCTGCAAACAAGCCATCCAGTTGATTTTGGTACAGTTTGAGAACAATAGCACTATATACTCTGCTGCCTGAAAATGAAACGTCCATGAATCTTACTCTGAAAGCTACCTGACCACATCATGGCTCGGGGAATATTTGCTAGAAATAGACCATCTTGCAGTGAGGCTCTGTTCCTGTCCATGAGGAGGCAGCTGGACTGCATGCAGCCCAGCCTCAGAGGGGGCTCCCCTGCCCGGGCCTGCCCAGTTCTCTTGCAGACAGAGAGGAAGGAGCCATTGCTGCAGGGGCTCTGAGGGGCACTCTGGGTGCACACCATCTGCTCCTTGTGTCCTTCTGGTTCACGGCTGGGTTCCCTGTTGTGGGGGCAGAGGCTGTGTGGGCAGATGGGGCAGCCAGCAGCCAAACCAGAAAGGCAGGGTGGTGTAGGGTGACTCCCCAGGCCCTGGCCCCTAATGGCTCTGCAGCCTTGACAAGCTCCTTAAGCTCTGAGCTTTGGAACCCAATCCCATTGCTACAGACTGAATGTTTGTGCCCCTGTCAAAATTCATATGTTGAAGCCTAACCCCAAGGTAATGGTATTAGGAGGTGGGGGCTTTGGGAGGTGGAGGGTGGAGCCCTCGTGACTGGGGTTAGAGCTCTATGAAAGAAGCCGCAAGGAGCTCATCCGCCCTTTCCACCCTGTGAGGATACAGCAGGAAGACACCTCGCCACACATAAAATCTGCCAGCAACTTGATCTTGGATTTTTCAACCTCCAGATCTTTGAGAAATAAATTTGTTTTTTCTAAGCTACCCAGTCTATGGTACTTTGTTACAGCAGCACAAACTGACTGACACACCCATCATGTCCCTTCTCAGCTTAAGGACTTTCAGTGCTGGTTCCCACTGCACTTAGAACACAAACCAGGGCTGGACGGTTAGCTCAGCTGGTTGGAGCATGGTGCTGAGAACACCATGGTCCAGGGTTTGATCGCTTTAATGGCCAGCTGCAAAAAAACAAAACAAAACAAAAAACACAAATGCAAAGCAGAACCCTCCTGCCCATCCCCACCTCAGGGTCTGTGAGACCCTGAGTCAATATAGTCAGCAGGGCACAGCCCATCAGTGGGCCAGAAAGTCAACTTGGCAGGTCAGAACCTGCATTTCTAAAGAAAAGCTAAAATGGAAGAGTCCAAGTATTGTTCTATGAAAGTCTTACTATGTGCGTGTGTACTGGGTAACACTGAAAACTCTAAGAATCACTACATTCTTATCCAACCCAATTCCCGTCTGCTCCGACCTCCCATGGCATCCCTCTGGCTCAGCCTCAGTGGCCTCCTTTGGGATCCTGGAAAATACCTTCTGTTTCCCACCTCAGGCCCTGCCTGGGTGGCTCCTGCGTAGGGAGGCTCCTCCTCCCCCGTGCCTGGCCTTGGCTCACTGTCTCCCACACATGCTCTCATTTCAGCCCTACAGACTTGCGAGGCAGGAGGGGTTCCTATGTCACAGGTGAGGAGACTGAGGTTCAGGGAGGTCGAGGAGCTTGCTTGAAATCCTGCAGATCCAGGCTTCTAACCCAAAGCCCCCTTACCCCTGTATACACCCTCCGCTCTTCTCCTGGGGACATGGAGGCAAGTGAGACGAGGGGGGAACTTACCAGAGTGCAGGGGGTCAGGGATGCTACCCATGAGCTCAGAAGGACGTTGGAGAACATGGGCAGGAGACATGAGTCGCAGGTCTAGGCACACGTGTGACTGTAACACTGGGGGCAAATGGGCTTGGGAAAGGTGTGGTCTGGATGGGAAGTTTTCAGAGCAGGTTGGGAGGGAAAGCACAAGCTGGTCTAGGAAGGCCAGAGGGTGGCTCATGGCTGCAGCCCCACCCTGGTAAGATGGGAGGAACCAGGATGGCCACAGCGCTGTCAAGTGTTCAGCACGCAGGTTGGGAGGGAAAGCACAAGCTGGTCTAGGAAGGCCAGAGGGTGGCTCATGGCTGCAGCTCCACCCTGGTAAGATGGGAGGAACCAGGATGGCCACAGCGCTGTCAAGTGTTCAGCACGGCCTCCCACTGACCACGCTTCAAAGACCAGAGGCCCTCCGGTTAGGATACCTACTGCCAAAACTACACCAGACAATAACAAGTGCTGACAAGGATGTGAAGAAATCGGAACCCTGTTCACTGCTGATGGGAATGTAAAACGGTGCAGCTGCTGCAGAAAACAGTGTGGCAGTTCCTCAAAAAAATTAAACACATAATTACTATATGATCTAGCAATTCCAAATTGGGTAATACCCAAAAGAACTGAAAGCAGGGACTTGAGGAGGTATTTGTACACCCATGTACGTAGCTGCATTACTCACAATAGCTAAAACATGGAAGCAACCTGTGTTGATGGATGAATGGATAAACAAAATGTCGTGGTATATCCATACAATGGACTATGACTCAGTCCTAAAACAAAATTCTGACACATGCTACATGGGTAAATCTTGAGGACATTAAGCCAAGTGAAATAAGCCAGTCACAAAAAGACAAATACTATATGACTCCACTTACATGAGGTCCCTAGAGTAGTCAAATTCATAAAGACAGAAAGTAGAGGGGAGGTTACCAGGGCTGGGGGAGGGAGGAGTGGGGAGTTAAGTGTTTAAGGGGTACTTTCTGTTTCGCAAGATGAAGAGAGCTCTGGAGATGGATGGTAGTGACAGGTTACCAGGGCTGGGGGAGGGAGGAGTGGGGAGTTAAGTGTTTAAGGGGTACTTTCTGTTTTGCAAGATGAAGAGAGCTCTGGAGATGGATGGTAGTGACAGTTGCATACCAATGTGTATGTAATGCTACTGAATTGTAAACCTAAAAATGGTTAAAATAGTAAATTGTATGTTTTATATATTTTACCACAATTTTAAAAGCAAAGCAAAACAACTCAAGGTCTGAGTCACAGAGTTTTTTTTGTGGTCTGAATGTCCCTCCAAGTTCATGTTGGAACTTAACCCCCAATATGGTGGTGGAAAGTGGGCCTTTAAGAGGTGACTGGATCACAAAACCATCCCCTATTCAGATTGATTCATTCATGGAGTAATGGGTTGATAATTTAATGGTTGGTCATGGGCATGGTTCTGATGGCTTTATAAGGAGAGCAAGTGAGAAGGTTAGCTCTCTTGCTCGTGCCACCTCTCACCGTGTGACACCTGCATTGCTGTGGACAGTCACCACCAAGAAGACCCTTACCAGATATGCGCCCTGGACCAGACTTCCTGGCCTCCAAAACTGTAAGAAATAAATTCATAAATTACCCAGCATCAGGCATTCTAAGAAAGACTAATACAGGTTTCTTACAAATGAGTTTTATTTGCGTTCTGACCCAAGCACAGATCCCACATACAGTTTTCTCATCTGCTCAGTGTTACAATGACAAGTGCAAAATATGCTTTATTTCAGGTATGAAAACAATGTGGCAGTGTGATGACTTTGGTGACAATGCCCACCTCCCTGTGACCTGTCACACCTGCCTGACCCACCCTTGGGCCATACCACCCCAGCAGATACCCCCATCACCTTTAGAAAGGAATCACCCAATCTGGAGAAGGTAGAGAGGTTACATCGTAAGAAAGAAATCACTTTAAATACACAAACATTAGAGAACAGTCACCACGCTTTTACCCAGCAAGGGAGGGCTGGCGGGAGAGGTGCACAGAACAGTCCCCTCCTCTGCTGTCTTTAACAAGCAAGCCCAGCAAGCACAGCCAGCATGTGCTGAAGCCTCAGGGTGGGCGCCAGCGCTGCACAGGGACGAGCTCAGCCCACCTAGACTGGACACCCGGGTGCTCGTCCACTTACTTCAGCAGTACTTGTGGGACCTGACTTCTCAGTGTTGATTTCCTCACATGCGAAACTGGGCTACGCCCCCCCCCCCCCCATCACACTGGGGAGCACGAAACCTGGCCCACAGGAGAGGTCAGCCAGCACCAGCTGCCACTACTGTTGTCATGGTTACTACTGGAGGTCTGGACCGCAGCAGCCACTGTCCAAAAAGGAGAGAGGAGGCAAGGGGGCCACAGAGACTGGACAAGCCAAAGGGAGTGGGGCTGCCCCGGCTGGACATTGGGCCACACCCCCTGGGGTTCCCTCAGCATGAGGCTCTCCAACCTCCAAGGGCAGACCAGGAAACCCGGCAAAGGAAACCCTTACAGAGGGCCAGGGAGCTGCCCCTCACAACCACCAAGCTGAGGCCACCAGGAGCAGTGCCCCATAGCAGGAAGTCCAGCAGGACACATGAGGAGGGAAACTGCTCCTGGGAACTGCAGGCCCCAGAGAAGCCAAGACATCCTGGGTTCTCAAGGCACTAGCTGGAGATGAGCTCAGGCTGCCCCTCCCAAGACAGAAGAGTTCCCATGACCAAGTCAGGTGGCCACCACCCACCACCGGTGGGCAGCCCAGTTTCCAGCACAAAAGCCCATCCCCAGTGCAGCCCACTCACACCAACCCCTGAGCCCCTGCCAGGTCTCCAGGAACAGGGGGAGCAGGCGGCAAAGAGGGAGAAGCAAAGGACTCTGCATTCCCACCAAGAGGCTAGGACGGACTCTCCAGGAACCACTGGAGAACCAGAACCTTCCGAGGAGGGCTCACCAGCAACTCAGGAAGTGCAACACAACAGGCAGGAGAAATCCAGAGACTTCTCATTGAATGCTTCTGCTTCAAAGCTCAGACAAAAATTTTTTTTGTTGTTTTTTTGTTTGTTGTTTTTTAAAAAGTCCTTATTGTCTGGGACTTTCTTTAAATAATCCACAGGGATAGAGGGTAGTGGAGGTCTAGCTCAGAGGTCGGCAAACTTTTCCCTGTAAAGGGCTAGACAGAAAATATTTTAGGCTTTAAGGGCCAGGAGGTAAAATTAGTATTATGTTGGCATGAGAGAAAACAAATTTGCAGAATTTTTTAATTGATGAAACTCAAAATTAATAATTGAGTAAATTTTTGGATAATACAGGTCCAACACAGGTCTGCTAATGAGAATGGAATTCTTTTGGTGGAGGAGCATAACATTTCACTTAATTGGGTTCAAAGATAATGTTTCCTAACATCAAACCGACAGCAAAAGCAGGCACCAACCTGGGTCTGGCTCACCACTCGCTGGCCCCTGAGGAGAGGCACATGACGGTTACTGGTGATGGGGACCAGGGCTGATTATATTGTCCTCTCTGATGCATATCTAAAAACTTTCCATGATAAAAAGTTTCTCTGTCCCCTGCAGTCCACCCAGGGCTCCTCAGGGTGAAGGATGTGAGGACAGGGACACACTGGCCCTGGAAAGGAAGTGGCTTAGCTGCTGGATGGCAGGGATGGCTGTCCCAAGCCCAGGTGGTGACCAGCCCTCCCGTCTCCTCCCATCAGCTGCCTGCACAGGGCAGCAAATCCACGCCTCAGAGCTACTTCCTGGGACACTGCAGCCAGAAGGGAGAGGACAGGAGCCACCAGCATGGGAACTGCCACTCAGATCTATTCAGTTACCCACAGGGTTAGGGGAACTCTGCAAGTGCAGTGGAGTGCTTTCAGGAGCTCTGAGGGTGAACACATGTGTGTATCTTCTCTCCCTCTGGGGTTCTTTAAAAAGCTGCTGCTGCCGAGGAGTAGCCACTGCCTAGAACATGTGGCAGGGGGTGGGGGAGGCCCCGGGAGTTACTGCTCTGCCTGGAACACATGTGTGTATCTTCTCTCCCTCTGGGGTTCTTTAAAAAGCTGCTGCTGCCGAGGAGCAGCCACTGCCTAGAACATGTGGCAGGGGGTGGGGGAGGCCCCGGGAGTTACTGCTCTGCCCACACCCAGACCTCTGGACTCAAGAGCTCACGGGAAGACACTACACAGAAGTAGGAAGCGCTGTGGCTTTTCTGTACTTTAATTAAATACAAATAAAACCTACAGCTTTAGCTCTTCTGACTCTTGTGGAAGGGACGACCTGCTGAATTAGGTGACTGAGACATTTTGGTACTATATTACCACGTGTACTCTTTTTTTTTTTTTTGGCAGCTGGCTGATTCAGGGATCCAAACACATGACCTTCATTATAAGGCTGCACTCTAACTAAGCTAACCAACCAGTCCTATTCACTTTTTTGACACTATTTCCTATTTCTTTGTAAGCTACAAGATTTAACTATAACCATTAGAAGGAAAGGCGAGAGATGCCAGCAGGCATGTCAGAGAATGGAAGAATCTACTAACAGCAAACTTAAGGTAACAGATCTTTATTAGACTCTCTTTTGGAATTAAGAAGTAGAAATATTACCCTACCACATTTTTTAGAATTAAAGTTTAGCCTGCCATCACTTCGCCTGGGTAGTAGCACCACTGAGGTATAGCGACTACAGATACCTTGAAGGGCTGGAAGTCAAAAAACCAAAGGTCTAGTCCTGGTTCTTCCACTAATGGGCTATGTGACCTTGAGCAAATTATTCCACTTCTATGTGACTATTTCCTTATGGCTCAAAAAAGGAAATGACAGGTCTTGACCCTCCCCTAGGACTGGCGTGTAGAGCTGGAACATGCACCAGGAAAGACTGTAGAACATCTATGAGTGATCTGACCCAGTACTGCTGAGAGAGGAAAAGGAGGAGATAGCAAGAAGAGAAGGTGACCTTCACAACGACAGCGACATGTCCCAGAAAAAAAGATCCAGTAAGACTCCAGGACCTTTAGCAAAAGTGCCAAGACAATTCCATGGGGAAAGAACAGTCTTTTCAACCATCAGTGGTGGGGCAAGTGAATACCCACATGTAAAGATGAAGTTGGACCCCAGCTTCACACCAGATACAAAAATTAACTCAAAATGGATCAAAGACCATTGTGAGAACTAAGACTACAGAAGTCCTTAGAAAAAAACATACGCATAAGTCTTCTTGACCTTGGATTAGGCAGTGATTTCTGAGATACGGCAATGAAAGCACCAGCAACAAAAGAAAAAGTAGGTATCTTGGACAACATCAAAATTAAAAACTTTTGTGCTTCAAAAGACACCATCAAGAAAGTGAAAATAATCCACGAAATGGGAGGAAATTTTTATAAATCATACATCTGATAAAGGACCTGTATCTTGAATATACAAAGAACTCATACAACTCAATAATACAAAGACAAATAACCCAATTAAAAATGGGCAAAGGAACAGACCTTTCTCCAAAGAAGGTATACATATGGCCAACAAAGATGCACATGAAAAGATGCTCAACATCACTAGCCATCAGGGGAATGCAAATCGAAACCACAGTGAGAAAACACTCCACACCCACTAGGATGGCTGTAATCAGAGAGACAGATAACAGTGAGTGTCAGGAAGGATGCGGGGAACTCTCATCCGCTGCTGGTAGGAATGTAAAACAGTGCAACTGCTGTGGAAAAGTCTGGCACTTCCTCAAAAAGTTAAACAGAGCTTAAAGTATAGGCCCAGCAATTTCACTCCTATGTATATTTCCAAAAGAAATGAAAACATATACCCACACAAAAACATACAAGTATGTTCATAGCAGTACTGTTCATAACACCCAAAAAGTAGAAACAACCCAAATGTCCATCAACTGATGGATAAACAAAACGTGGTACATCCATACAATGAAATATTATTTGCCAGTAAAAAGGAATGAAGTACTAACACATGCTCAACATGGATGGCCCTAGAAAACATTTTGCTGAGTGAAAGAAGCCAGTCACAAAAGACCATATTATATGATTCCATGTATATGAAATTGTCTGGAATAGGTCTATCTATATCAGTATAGAAAGTAGATTCCTGGTTGCCTAGGACTGGGGGAGCTGGCAGAAAAGTGGGGGAGCGATAGCCAAAGTGTACAGCATTTCTTTTGGGGGTGATGAAAATGTTCTAAAGTTGATTGTGATCCTGTGAACTGTGATTTCATGAACTTACTAAAAAACATAGAATTGTACACTATAAACAGATAAACTGTATGGTATGTGAATTATCTCTCAGTAAAACTGTTAACCCGCTCCCCGCTTCCCCCCTAAACAAGGAAAAGGACCAGCAGCCTGTCTTCACTGTGCAAGAACACCATGGCTGTTGTCCCAACATAATTATTAGCAGAGATGTTTTCATACTCAGAACTGTCCTGGTTTGTGTGACAAATATAAATATCATATATCACACAGGTGGACTTTGCCCCTCTGGGCCTCAGTTTCCCCATCTGTTAAGCAAAATCTACCCAGTTCTGACAATTTTTGAGCCTAGCACTATATGCCACACAAGCTCCATTTTAGAGGCTGTAAAATTCTACTCAGGTGGTCATAGGGTTCACCATGGTTTGGAAGATAAACCTAAATTAGCAAAGAGTTGAAGCCCTGGGCGAGTATAGAACATTGGATCCCAGGATCCAGAGGCAAGACAAAAACTAATTCCTGAGTCTATCACAGTTATTGATACTAAAGTTTTCCCATAGTTAGGCCACTAAGAAAGGCAATCCATTACTTCTGCATTTGAAGGGGGGAGCAGGGAGAAGCAGGCAAAATACCCTAAACATATCCCCTACAAATGAAAAAAGATTAAAAGTTTAAATGAGGGCTCCTACAGAAAATACAATGTCCCTAGGAAACTAGGCAAATTTATCAATGGTTAACGAAGGTCTTCTCTAAATTCGATATTGTAAGTCCATCCAAGAGGGCCTGGTATTATGATGGTCAAGGTCATTCCTAGTTCTACCCAAGATTGCTTAGGAAATAAAATTATACCGAAGTAGCTCAAGAAGAAATCATTTTGTTCACATCCCTTTTCTACTCATGAGAATATGGGTATTATGATGGTCAAGGTCATTCCTAGTTCTACCCAAGATTGCTTAGGAAATAAAATTATGCCGAAGTAGCTCAAGAAGAAATCATTTTGTTCACATCCCTTTTCTACTCATGAGAATATGGCTGCAAATAGTCTTTCTACTCCTAGCCCACCCACCCCCCAACCCCTCAAAGGGCATCTGAGACAGGTTGTACACGTACATTGTGCTGCCTACCATGCCAATGCTGAGATACCAGCACATCTCTGGGCTTTGCAGCAGCAGGTCTTTAGAAACAAGGTAATGGTAAAAGAAGCAGAAGGCACAGAATAACTCCACTCCCATCAATTTATCCAAGAACAGGAAAGACAGATGCCCACCAGGGTTGCTGGGAAGGGAAGCAAAAATGGAGACGGGAAAACAGGGCAAGCCGCCCTGTAAAGTCAGCAGTGCTGGGCATGGAGCCAGCTACCAGAAGAGGAGGTGAAGGTACAGGGTAAGGCAGAGCTCTCTCTGGAGGCAGCAGAGTGGTCAGGAGGGACCAGTACCAGTGGCACCAAGATACCCAATGAGCCTCCAACTAAGGGCAAGGGGTTTCAGAGGAGATGCCCCCAATGTTTGCCTCTTTAGAATCTCAGGATTGGGAAAAAGAACAAGGAATTGATCAAAGGCTGGAGGCAAGAAGAAGGGAGAGAGGAGCCACTGGCTTTCTGCACACTAGATTGCGTCCATGGGTTTCGGCTGGTTGATGGTCTGCAGCTTTCATAGACTGGGCAGGGTGCCTCCTAGCCTCAGTGTGCCAGGTGAGGCTGCAGCTTACAGTGGTACAATTTCTACATCCAAGGGTGTTCCATGGGGCTGGGAGTTGGAGGCAGGTGCATGTCCTACTTCTGCTCAGAGTCCACATTTCAGGATAATATGGTAGCCGTCATTACTCTCAGCTGCAAGAGAGAAGCACGGGGCATATTTCACTGGAAGAAAGGCACAGTTCCATGGTATTTGGGAGTCCCAGAAGGCACAGTATTAGGGTATCAGCAGAGATCACCAGAATAAGGCTGTGTAAAGCCAAGAGTGCTGACAGAGCAGGGATTTCAATACATGCCTTGTGTAATTATTTTTTGACAATGGGCATTTCCACCATAGCCCGAGCCCAAGGACATAAGGCCCTATATCCAAGGAGGCTTTGGACAAACAGTGATTCTCAGGGATGCTACAGCCCCCAGGCCCTAAAGGTACTCTGGCTAGATTCAAAGAAAAAGGGTAGACGTGAACTCATCAATGGTTCAGGGTCTCTGATCCAGTCAGAGAGTTCCCTCTGATATACCCCACACACTCGCCTTCCCAGCTCTAAGGAAGGTCACAGCAGGTCTTTTTCTACCTTTTTAATAAACACGTGCTCCTGGCATGGGAGCTCTTTCTCAGCAGAGCACAGGCAGGCTGCTGTCCTTCCAGGACTCCATCCTCAGGTGGGCCCTCACGTTCACCCCACCCCCAAGTCCCTGACCTAACACTGCCTGCTGACTCAGCTACTATATTCCATGTTTGGTCTCCAGGATGCTGGAGACTGTCCAGGAAAATTCAAATGCATCTTCATTCTACTCAGCCCTGAGTTCACGGAGAACAAATTACCTGGTCCAGGATTTCCCTTTCAGAAGTGATTTTGGGGCCAATCTCACCAGGTCTGGCATTTCTAGGGCTAAGCGTCACAGGAAGTTTGTGTTCTTTTTCCCAAAGGCTGTTTCCAGGTAAGCTTCCTCTGCAGGCACCACCATGCAGGCAGGCCCCACCCATGCAGCTGGATCTCCCCTGCCCCACTGCCCAAGCATCCGGAGCCCACCTGCTTCTATTAAACAAGAAAAGAAGGAAGAGTTGGGGGCTTTACCTTTTAATGTGCTGAGGATAAAACAAGATTCATCTTGGAAATTCTGCACCATCTGAAAAGCACAAGAGAGAACACTATTCCTCACAATATGAAAAGTCTCAGTGACATGAGGCCCAGCCACTCACAGCCATGACACTGCCACAGCGTCCACACAAAGGCAGGATCATGGTTCTGCTACAATATTTACCGAGAAAACGATGACACAGAATCAACATGTGACATGGTTGCAATTTCAAGTAACAGAAACCCAAACTTAAAGGAAGGGAAGAAGCCTGGAAAGGAATCAAGATGTTGCCATTTAATAGAAGACTGTGGCTTTTGTCTGTTCTTGTTTTGCTTTTTCTTGGTTACTGGGCCTTCCAATCCCTATAATATAAACATCACAGGATGTGTGTGTCTATACAGTTGGTCCTCCATATCCATGGGCTCTGCATACCAGGACCGAAAATAATACAAAGTAAAAACAGAATACAGTATAACAACTATTTACACAGCATTTACACTGTGTGAGGTATTATAAGATGGGAGGATGTGCATAGTTTATATGCAAATACCACACTACTTTATATCAGAGACTTGAGCATCCTCAGATTTTGGTATCCTTCGGGGTGCTGGAATCAACCCCCCACAGATACTGAGGGACAACTGTAATAGCAATAGGTAAATAACTAAAAATAAGTAAATAAATAATTAAAAACTTGGTAATTATTAGGATATGCATAATCGGCATCCTATGAGGACAAAATATAAAGGCAGGTGCCACTCCAAGTGCCTACAGATGTGGCAGGAAACTCACAAGTACTCACAAGCCACCTGTCTGGAGTTCTAATTTCGATTAACCATCCAATGACTTTGCACAAGTCAACCTTTTTTTCTTCCTGTCTCCAAAGCCCTATCTGTAAAATGGGGCTGAACCAATGATAAAAATATAACCAGGATGTAGAGCAGTGGGAACCAGCATCCACTGCTGGTGGGGGTGAGAATCTCTAGAAAACTGTTCATGTGTATGCAAAAGATATGCACAAGAATGTTTAGAGCAGCACTGTCTGTAGTAATACAAAACTCAAAACAGATCCAGCGTCAGTCAACAGTAGCAGCATGAGCCAATTATGATCTAATCATGCCTGCTGCTCAGTGGTGCCAAAGATCCCCAGCTGTACACCTCAACAGGCGTAGTTCTCAAAAATATACTGAGGAATGAAAGAAGGTCACAGAAAACACTATTATTCCACTTACATGAAGTTTTAAAATAGGCAAATTCAAACAATACCTTGAGGAAGAACAAGGGAATAATTAATACAAAATTCGGACTAGCAGGTGGAAGAACATGAAATGAGCCCACAAAGGGCTTCTACCAACATTCTAGTAACCCAAAGGCGGGTTTATTCTTTAAACTGTACAGGTAAGTTTTCTTTGCACATGTGTGCTATATTTCACAACATACATTTAAAGAATATTAAACATATAGACAAAACACAAACACTAGCCAATACAACAGCAAACCCCTTTCTAAATTCAAAAAACACTACTGACATTTTATTGTCTCCTCTGGATTCCTGCTTCAAATCTTGCAAATCCATCCACCTGTCGACCCCTGCCCCTCCCCGCAGAGCCTAACGATGCGTGAAGTACATTTATTCTATACTGCTGGCCTGCTCCATGTAGGACTCTTGGCAGCCCAAGCAGTTGGGCATGCCGAGCCTTAGGCAGAGCCCACATGGGCTTAATCAGTAACTCCCTTGTTTAATTAAGTGCCCTTGCACCCCAGGGGCCGGCTCCGCGGCTGGCCAGGCTGCCTCCAGCGCTGCAGGCAGTTAAGAACCAAAGGTTTCCAATTGATTTGAGGTTAAGAGGCAAGGAGACTTTGGAGAATAAGAATTGCCTATTTAGCAAAGGTGGCATTTGCGTTCTGCTCTCTGCTTCACTTGCTTGACTGCCTGCTTTTGAGGGCACAGGGCATGCTTGAGAAGGAACTTCCTTCAGGGACCCATGAAATTGCAAGGTTTCCCCACATTCTTGGCTTTCGTCTTCCGAAAAAGAAATTCATTCTGAAATGCAAAGTGACAAGCCTTCCATGCCACCACAGCTGCCTGCTGCTCAGGTCACTTCACATTCCTGGCTATTCTAAAGTAAACTCTTTAAGTCAGGAACTTAGGGCTCCATTTCCCTTATCTGTAAAATGGGGGTTAAAAAAAAAGCTGTGTTAGATTTGAATGTAATAACATAAAAGGAATTCTGAATTGGTGACAAAAACAGCAAGTTGCAGACAAATGTAGAGCTGGATCTTTGTTGTGTGTTTTAAAAACCCACACCTACACACACTAGGGCACACACGCACGCACAGAAACTTACCCGGCAGGATCACATTAAACCTAATATAAACTCCTCTAGGTAAAGTGTGGGGAAGATAAGCATTTTTCACATATGTTTTCTGTAGTTCTATATTGCTTGACCTGTACTAATAATTATGGATTACTTCTGAATTAAAAAGGAAGGGAAAAAACCACCTTGCCGACCTCTAGGATTGAGATGAAACTCCCATGAACATTAAAGGGCTCTGTCAGTTGTAATGACAAGTGGCAATAGGATCATTACTAATAATGACAACTTATGAAATATACAGATCATCAAAAGCCTTACACTTTAAACACTGCCAAATCTAAAGAGATCTCCCCACCACTTGCTCCCCAAAATAACAAGAGCCTAGCATGAACAGTCAATTATAAGACACACCCATTGTTTAGTGACGCCTGATGCCTGACGCTGTTTTCTCATTTTATCCTTGCTACAACCTGCCTGATTGGTGTAACTATCCCCGTTATGAAGATTTGGAAACAGGTTCAGAGAGGTTACGTAAATTTCCCCAAGGTCACTTAGCTATTAGGAGGAAGTTCTAAGTGGGGACATCAGTCCAATTCCAAAGCTCACATTTTCTCTAGTTTTCCCAGTCACTATTCCTGTACCCAGTTTCCTCTATAACCCTCTCCACAAAGGATTTCAGAGTTCCCAGAATTGGCTTAGGATCTACTGGGGTCTGAGCTGGGGGCTCAGGGTTTCACTCCTGTTCCCCCCCCCAGCACAGATCTTCTTTTAAAAGCTTCATTTTAGGAGGGGTTGGATTCCTGCTGGCTCAGAGCACGGGCTCTGCAGCTAGACTACCTGGGTTCCCACCATAGCTCCACCCCTTACCAGCTGTGTGACTCAGTCTCTCTGTGCTTCAGTTTTCTATCTGTGAAATGGGATAGTGATAGCACCCACTTTATAGGGAGGCTGTCAGGGTTAAATGAGTACTATGTGTACCCTTAAAACAGTAGCCAGGACACAGTAAGCACTCAGTAAATGCTGGCACTTGTCACTATTAAAATTAGGAGGAAGTGGTACGGGATAGAACAAGCTTAAAAGCCTCTGTTCTACAACATGCAAAGAATGCCTAAACTTTTGGGCAAGCCTGTTCAATAACCCTATCCTTAGCCATGTGTGGGCACAGTTCCAACAGGGCACTGTTTGATAGCTGAGCCCATTGCCTGTGGCTCTGCCTGCGGCTCCCCACCCCCGTTGGCAGGGACAGACCCAGGGTCGCTGTGGCACCTTCACTGTTTAACAGAGACCTCTGCTCTCTTCTCCCGCAAGCCACAGCTTCTCCGTCACCCACACCCCAGAGCCCATTTCACCCCCCTCCAGGGCCTGCCGCCCCCCCCTGGGTAAGAACCCTTCTCCTGACTTCCACAGCACTGACTATAGACACCTGCAGGGCACCCAGCCAAGGGTGGCTACATAACAGCATCCAGACCCAGACCCACACCTAGACGTGGCCTCACAACCCTCCCTCACGCACTCCAGGCAGCCTCTGCCTGTCATAGCTTTCACATGCATGCTGCCAGGGTGCATTTCTGGGGCAGATGTCCTGATGTTCCTCCTGTCCTGAGGCAGTGCAAAGCCTTGGTCACCAGGGCTGGGCTGGGCGGCAGTCCTCACCTCGTTGCTCACCACCACATGGATGCCTGTGGGTCCCTGCCGGTAGACCCTGTGAATGTGCTGGGGGGAGATGCTGTACAGGTTGGCAATCTTCTCAATCAACTCCAGGGTAGTCAGCTCTTCCAAGAAGATGGCATGGTACACTGGGGGAGGGAAGAAAAAGCGCCTGCTGTTTAAGTGGCCATGAAATCAGCACAAGCATGCCCACACCCCTCCACCCCACCTGAGAAATCAGTAACTTGTTCGTAAGGATGCTCACGCCCAGAGTGATTCGGCAGGCCCGGGCTGTGATGGGCACCTGCTGGAAGCCAAGCAGCCAGGAGCACTGGCACCGCGCCTCTGTGCAGCCACCGACAGGTAAAAAGATTCCACATGTGGCTCTTTATTCCTTTTGGTCTCTCTTGGGGCACTTACATGAAATGTGGAGATTCCTAGACCCATCCCAGACCCAATGCACCCAGTGAGGGGTGAGTATGACCTGTGGCCAGATGTCACCATGCTTCGAGAGGGAGGGGAGGTCCTGTGTCCCCTTCCATTCCTTCCTCTGTGTAAAGGTTACTGGACAGCTGTGGGTGCCAGAGTGAAAGTGAGATGACTGCCACTTGCCAGAAGAAAAGAGAAGGTTTGATCCTCGCCATTCCTCACAACATAAGCCACACTCAGCACTGTAACCCAAGGGAGAAGAAGTGCACTAGGATGCCATCAGCAAGTCAGAAGATAATGATGACATTGACACTGGAAATGCAAAACCCAAACCAGCTGGGTAGGAGCAAACTCCACAGGTGACCCAGGGTGGATTACTCAATTTTAAGGGGACTTGAGTTCCTCAAAAGTAAATGCAAGTGGATTAAATTTGAGGTTCCTAAACCTCTCCCTCAACAAAGAAATCTTTGGTTCAAAAACACCTGTTCAAGCACACACACAGGCTGGCTCCCTTCAAAGGGGTGACAGAGGCCATGTGTTTCCAGCCACCAGACAGAGCCTCTTTCCCAGCATTTAAATAGGCTGTACTAGGATATCATCTGCGCTGCAGGACCACCCTGAGGTCACATCACTGAGCAGGTGCACAAGCTTGGCTGCACTTTCCACAAGTGTGGGAATCTAGAAGCCAAGAAATGTCCTTCACAGGCTGACAGCCGAGAAGCAGGGGTGAGGGTCTGGACAATAATGGGACTGGGGCTAAAAGCCAGGCTGCCAGTCTGAACGTTTGGGTCCTGGCTCCACTCCCCACCACTCACCACACAGACTGCTGTCCCCAGTGCCATCCTGCTTCTGCTGTGGGGGTGCTCGGTTCTGCTCCAGCTCCTGGCAGACATAAATGGTCATCTTCGGCCTCACATTCCTGGCAGGAGGACAGGAAATAAATAGCAGGTGTGGAGGACACCAAGCTCTGTTGTTCCAGAATGTTCCAGAATATTCCAGAACATGAGACGGGGGCAGCAGTGGTAGGATGGCTGTGGGGATGCAGAATGTCTTTCATGGGGGGTGGGAAGGGGCAGAATCCTGTCCAGGTGGACCTTTAAAGGCTTCTCACAGGCTTGACTGCAGGCAGAGGGATGGATGGCCACTCCCAGGTCCTGCAACCTGCCAAGCAGAGGTCTACCCCAGAACACGGATCTCAAGATATGAGGGGTTTTTCAGGGTGATAATAGAGCCAACACCATCTCTGGCTTAGTCTGTGCCCGGCACTGTTCTCAGAACTTCATATGCCTAACTCATACCATCCTCACAGAGCCTGCGAGGGAGCCACCACCACTGTCCTCGTTTCATAGACAGGAAACTGAGTCTCACGGGGTTCAGGGCTCTGCTCTGTTGCACAGTTCACAGAGGCCAATGTGGGATGCAAACCCAGACTCACTCACTCTTGCACTATAAAACTGTGCTGTCCATATGTGGCTACTAATGTGTAAATTCACTAAAGTTAAATAAAAATTAAAGCTCAGTTTGTCCACTGCCTTAGCCTCAGTTCAAGTGCTCCAAGTCACATGTGGCCAGTGGTTCCTATGCTGGACAGCACAGCTACAGACGCTTCCACCGTGGCAGGAAGTTCTGTGGGGCAGCACTGCTCTAGAGTCTGCCCTGAAGGCTGCTACGTGATACCGGCTGTCCTGGCTTCCCTCAGGGAGGAGGCAGCTGGGAGCCCAGGACCACACGAGCATCTGAGAACCTGGCCCCAAGGGTCCCGTCGCAGTGCCTCACTGCCACATTGCAGCCTGTGCCCCTCCCACCCCACCTCCTCCTGCACTTGCCCCCACACTGCTGGAAGGTCCCCGCCTGAGCAGCCACGTCCCAATCGGCCCATATGCTGTCCAAGAGGCTGAGATAGGGGATTCCTACCACACATGCTGGGGTGACGGCCTCTGGGCAACTATGTTGAGAAACCGACACCCACCTGCCTTTGATGGCATTGAAGAGCCGGATCCCATCCGCGGGGCCACAGATTTGAACCAAATCATCTCGGGACATCTTCAGCAAGTCGGCACCTAGACAGGAAAATGGGACTGCTGGTTACGTGGGACACAGAGAAAGAGCTCCATCCCCAAGGACTTGCAGACTCCACACAGGTGGGGGCAGGGAGGAGCCAGCCTCAGGCTCAGTGGGCTCCAGACATCCCATGGAGAGAGAAACAGCACAGAGCTAACCAACAGCAGAAGATCACAGCCCACGAGATTTCAGAAGCTAACTGGCTGCTGCTTACAAAAGTGCATGGAACAGAGGTCAACTCACCGCCTGTGTCTGCCTGCCCCCGCCTCTGTACTTTCTATGTGCACAGATTTTATTGCATATAGGCACTGATGACATGTGCACCTCTGTATACAGAAGTATAAAGCTTGCTAGATGTTGACTATATGAACTCACCTGCATACTGGCAACCAGATCAAGTGGCAGAACATTAACAGCCCTAGGCAGGTCTTCGTGCCAGCTAGAGCCCCCACCTCTAGGGAACCACCCTTCTGACTTCTAGCAGTATAGACGAGTTTTACTTGTGCTCTGAAGTTAACAGAAATGGTACTGAATGGCAGGCATTCGTCCAGGTTTGGCTTTCCTTTCCCAGGTTATGTTTCAGGGTCCACTCATGATGAGTGTCGTCAGATCATTTGTGGCCATTATTATCCATTACTCGTCTCAAGAATGTACGACCATCACGCATCCACTCTCTGCTGATGGGCACAGTTATGTTTCAGGGTCCACTCATGATGAGTGTCGTCAGATCATTTGTGGCCATTATTATCCACTACTCGTCTCAAGAATGTACGACCATCACGCATCCACTCTCTGCTGATGGGCACGGGTTTCCTGTCCGGGGCTATTGTGAACCTCTCGCCTGTCTTTGGTCAATACGTGTGTGTGTCTGCCAGGACATGGGCCCACATGCATTTGGCTACAGCAGACACTGCTCAACCATTTCCCAAAGCCTCATATCCACATACAGTCCCACCAGCAGTGTGCAAGTATTGGCCCACGTTTAAAGGAACACAGGAAGTTGGCTATCTCCCAGGGACAGAGGAGAATGGCACGTGAGAAGCGAGCACAGCATGAGGACTGTCCCTG
>NW_007731259.1:228392-229490 GCF_000696425.1 Galeopterus variegatus | reverse complement strand
GCTGGTTCCAACTCTTGGCTATTGCAAAGAGTGCTGCAATGAACATTGGGGAACAGGTATAACTTTTTGAGGCCCTAATGTAGTAGAAAATTTTAAAGCTGTGAGAAGCTAGAGGATTGAATAATTCCCATTCCTTCCGACTGAGGAAGTCTACAGTTAATTTTCTATCAATAGGAAATTCCAAGTCATCTTGCATGGGGTCTTCTAATTTCTGGTGATAGGTACACTGCCCACTCTTCCTGGTCTTGTACCTGCCCTTTAGGATACTGCTGATATCACAAGGCTTCCCTGCTGCTTAGCTCTCTCTCTGCCTGATTCTTTATGTAATAATGAATAGTTTCCAACTTAACTCTTATTGGTTCATCTTTCAAATGCATGAAGAATTTCCTATGTATAGGACACATAGATTAACTCTTGAGGTTGGCAGGGATACTGAATGTGGCTACACTCGATTCTTCCTTTTGTTACATCCACTCACTGNGTTG
Source organism: Galeopterus variegatus (assembly GCF_000696425.1). NCBI lineage: Eukaryota > Metazoa > Chordata > Mammalia > Dermoptera > Cynocephalidae > Galeopterus > Galeopterus variegatus. Next base: position 229,005 of record NW_007731259.1, on the reverse strand, counting down.
GCAGGGATACTGAATGTGGCTACACTCGATTCTTCCTTTTGTTACATCCACTCACTGCTCAGCTCATTCTAACAGGTTGAACTTTATAACTCCCTACATCAGTGCCCTCTGGGAAGTCTCAAAGCGTCTTGTCCTCATCTTGAAATCAAACTCATTATTTCCACCAAACAAAATTCAAACAAAAGCATACTTTCCACATCTGTATTTTCTCTCTCCCTTTCATCCTCTATGTTTTGCTAGATTTTTTTTTAATCATAGCAATGGAAACCTACTATGGAGTCTTAAGTCTATTCATACAATGTGTATTTTAATGGCCAAAATACTTAAAATGAACTGCGAGGACCTGGGTGGTCTTTCCTCATCTGGCACCACATTATTCTTGGCTTTTTGCTCAAAAATGACTTACCTTTCTCATCTCTACGTTGTTTCATGCATTATTTTGTCTATGTGGAAAGACTGCCCCATATTTACCTTAACTTACAGTGATCTAGTTTTCAAGATACCAGCTCAAACATTAGGAATGTCTTGAAGAACTGCCTTACCAGTTTCAGTTTTTCTATTACTTGCTCTCAAAAGTCAATAGTTACTTACTCCATGAGATATATCAGAATTT
>NW_007731259.1:224488-227534 GCF_000696425.1 Galeopterus variegatus | reverse complement strand
GCCATCTGCACTAGACTACCAAGTCTATTAAGACTGGATATTTTCTGCCTTCCTCAACATTGTATCTCCAGTATCTCTCATATTACCTGGGAAAAATAGGCACTCAATAAGTTCCTGTTGAATAAATAAATGTTACTCAAAAATAACTAAGCGTATTTCAAACAATTGTATAAAATCTGAAGTATAATTTACAGGAAGTTTAAGTCATGATTCTTATACAAATATGAAATGAAAATCCATCAAAGATGTATGTAACATTAATTAACAGGGGAACCAGATAGGTGCTAAAGCTGGGTTCAAAGGTGAATTTGAAAGACAGAGGTATAATCAGGCAATCAGAAATGCTAAAATGAATGTAATAATAGATGCAAAAATGGCCAAAATCTTATTGGGTAATAAAATGTAATCTTTTGCATCATCTTTTCTACAGATTTAAAACTCAATTATATCTTTATCAGACAATGCTCATTTTTATATTTCAAGACAATAGCATTTCTGGGCAAACTCAAAGATATTCAATTTTCTATAGCTAAACTTCTACCTCCCTATAGAGCTATAAGATAGGGTTATATAAATAATTGTAAAAATCTTTTTTATGAAAATGAAAATAAAGGCCAGAGTAATTCCTTAAATCACCTTGGCACAATGGAAAAAAAATAGTGCAAACTAGAACAAACATGGCTTAACTTATGCAATAGATGCCTATGTGATCTTGAGCAAGTGACTTATCTTCTCTGCACCATAATACAAGAAATGATATTCTCATTATCCAAGCCCCTAGAAGTCCTTTAAAGTCCTGATACTCTGTACTCCTAGGCCACACTCTTGGCTGAGTCTGAAGCCCAGTGCCTAAGATCCCACTAGCCAAGGCTTTTTAGGCAGACATCCACTCTGAGGTCTTGCGCCTTCTTTGAGGCACTGTTAGAGTTAGGGGAACCCATAGCACTGTTTTCTTTCTCAGTGTGCTGGACTCTCCCAGTTTTCTTTCTGCCTGTGGTGGATATCTTCTGTTTACTCCTTCAAATCTACTTGCTGCTTCTATTTACCCTTCTCTGTATCCCAGAAGCCTGATGTGTATGGCCAGTATCAAAGAACTTTTTGCTTTCTGGCTGCCAGTTGTTTTCTGGCAGTGGATATTTTGGCAGGAGATTAGAGGGTGGGTGGGGAGAGAGCGAGATTAGGGTGTTCATTCCCTCAGTTCTGCCCTTGTGGAGTTACAATGGCTTGGCCACATCACTCTACTGAAGGCCACGACTCCTCTCAGGAAGAACTCTCCAGGCAGCAGTCTACTCTGGATTCTGTTTGAGGCCTAAGAATACTAACAGTTTCATACTTCTGCAAGTCTTGGTGCATTCTATGATCATGGGGTTATTCTTCATGAACTCTGCCTGCATATTTGCAAAAAGTCTTTATTAAAACTCATCTCAATGGCCCAGTGTGAGATACCATCTTATTGCTGCTGAGACCTTGACTGACATTCACCATGCACTGTAGCATAAAACCCAGTCTCAAGAGCCATTGACTTCAGATTGCTTCTTCTTTTCCCTTATCAACATCCTTGAGCAGAAAAAGTCTTGGCTAACTAGAAAAAATAAAAACAGGGAAAAAAAGAGAAGTTACCGATTTAAGCAAAATGTTCTGCCACTACTATGTTAACAAACTATGTTCCTCAGCAGCCAGCACTCTATACCACACTGCATCATTCTTTCTTTCAATTTTTATTTTTTTATTTATGTTACTTATTTTTGGTGGCTGGCCAGTACAGGAATTGAACTCTGGACCTTGGTATTACCAGCACCACTCTCTAAGAACCCAGCTAACCAGCTGGCCCCTTCTTTCCTCCTTTGTTAAAAAATATTTTCCTGTCTTCCATCTCAGTGCCTTTTCCTAAAAGAAAGATATATCAACACATTTAGAACAATAAGAGTATGTTTAAAGTATAAATTTACTGCATGTTAAAAAGTTTATTTGGCAGACACTCTTACCTTCTCCTTAATTACACTGCACCTTCCAGATATTAGACCTATTACTTTAACTTTTCTCCTTACACTTTTCTTCCCATTCTTGCAAGTCTGAAGTAGTCTTTATATTCTCCTTCCTGTAGCAGGTAATCTTTCCCTTTTCTATTTCACTTAATCTTTTTCTACGTCCCTTGGTGGTTTCTGTGAGAATTACCTATTTTTCTTCCTCTGAGCTCTCATCGCCAAATCCCACGCTTTATTGGGTAGTTAAAGTCTGTTTGCCTTTAAACTATTATCAAATGTAACATTTAATAATAGCAATAAGCTGAGCTTTACCATTTACTGAACTTTCACTCTGGTTCTATGCCAGTGGCTTCTCATACACGATTTCATTTAATTCTCAGAACAATTCTGTGAGTCAGGTATACATAGGATCATCATTTTTAGACGGGTGAACTCAGTGGAAGTGACCTGCCAAAGGTTATGCTTTTAAGAAGCAATGGAATTTGAGTGCATGTGCTTGGCTCAGTGACCAAGCTCTTAACCACTTTACTAATGACATCAACAAATAAACCATTAAAAAGCAGCATGGTGTCACTGGTGAAGTAAGTTCAAATCCTGATTGTCCCGCAACCTAGCAGGTAACTTTAGGAAAGTTACAGAAGCACTCTGTGCCTCAGGTTCCTCATCTTTAGAAGAAAATGGTAATACTTGTAACTCATAAATATCTCTTAGGGTTGTGGTGAGGTCTAAGTACATTAACACATGTGGGGCCCACAGAGTAGCCATTTAACAAATATTAGTATTATACTTACTAGTTTTTAACTTATTGTTATTTATAGTATTTCAGGAATGAGCCAGATTCTTGCATAGTAGGAAAGACCATTAACTTAAAAATCCTTACAAATCCTGTAAAAATAACATTCTTTGCATGAGCAGTAAATGAAAAGAGAGTTTTGAATGTCTCCTACACATTAACAAACAAACAAACACCTTTTCTTGTGAAGCTGCTTCTAGTTTTTTTCTCTGGTTGCTTCTTCTCGAAGTGGAGACTATCAGAAGAGCTTATCAAGAAGTCCCACAGA
>NW_007731259.1:212185-223732 GCF_000696425.1 Galeopterus variegatus | reverse complement strand
AAAAAAAAAATAATCAGTGGATAAGAGAGCAATCAGAATAAAGAGAAGTAAATGAATTAGACTAATCAAATGCTTTAATTATGTTTTTTAAAAAACAAGTATAATCCTTTTAGTAGGTCATATACCTTCCTGGATCTCAGTATCCTCATCTTAAATAAGATTAAATTAAATGTTGCCTCAAGTTTCTTTAAGAATAAATAATTTATCATTTTATGAAATACTTACATAAGCTTTCTAGAGATTCCTACCCACTCTCCCCTACTCTTAAAGCCTAAGATTGGAGATCCACCCTGTGTTTGTCATCTGTCCTGGTTTTCAGCAGAAGAGCTACTATGGAAATGTCTTAGTAAATGAGAAGACAAGTATCTACTGTGGCCCTCAAGAACTCTCTATTTCTTTTTAAGTTAACTGGTTTGGTTTTTGCACTTGTAAATTCAAACAAGGCTGTACATGGCAGATATCAATCCCAGCTAATACCTAGCCTTCCCTTTTTCTCCTATTCAACTACCAATGGAAACAGAATTGAATCACATGAGTGAACTGTCTAAATACACAGAAAGCATCAAAATAAGGTGCACAAAGCATGTTGCTAATAATTTGTTGAAGCCATGAGAATCCAGGGATCATCTCTGCTCATATGTATGAGATTTCTGCAAATAAAAGTACTTTTTCAGTTGAGAGAAATACATATCCTTTTGTTTGGCACATGTTTGTTATTGTTGTTTTGGCTTTTGACAAACTTATACAGGTAGAAAACTAAACCACATGGTCCCCAGGAGAGATAATTTGTCAAATATTAAGATTTATTTTGAGACATTTAGCCACCTAAATAATAAATATATACTCACATATACACTCATATAAAAGCTAGATTCTAGGCAATTATTGCATTTGATGCTGAAATCATTCACAGTATTTTCACATGGTGCATATAGTTACCTCTTTCCAGACAGCCTTCTTTGATTAAGTTGGTGGTGTCTTGAGTTTCTGCTATTACAAAGTCAAATGATTTGATATTGATTTTGCTTTGAACCTGAAGTAATCATATGGTGTTGGTACAGACTGTAATGAATGTGGATCCGACTGTTGCCCCAGGGTTTATTCTCAGACTAAATCTTTTTCTCATATAGCCAATGTGGGTTATTTTTAAAAATTAAATAAATTTGAAAGGATTCATATTATCTTCTTGTTCTCAGTAAGCCCAGAATTTTCAAGGTGCTATCTTAAGATGAGAAAAAAAAACCCTCAGACATAAGTAATCCTACTGGAAAGATTATATAGGATTTTGTCTAATCCTTATTTTTTTCCACTTTTTTTTATCTTTGACTTTCATCAAACTAAATCAATGAATATGACTAGCATCAGGGATCTTGTTACCTTAATGGATTTTTTAAAACATCAGTTAAAGCTTGTGATATTTCTAATTTAGAATTCTAACTCCCCTTAATGAAATGTGTTCCTAAATTCTCATCAGATATTTACTTTGAATGAATTTCTGTAGCTTCAGAAATTTCTTTAGTTAAAAATGGGAAATATGTTTGTCTAACTTCTTTGATTGAAATTTCCATTAAGACACTTATTTACTTAATAATTAGATTTTAGTCTCCCTTTGATATATTATAATTATTTTTTGACACTTTTATAAATAAATTCTTCTTTTGCCTCTCCAAGTTTAAAGTCTAAGTAGTTTTTGATTTAGGCTGGAAAAGAATGACAATAGTTACAGCCAAGTTTCATGAAATGTTTACTGTGTTCCAGGCTCTTATTTAAGCAATTCATTTACATGTACATCCAATTCTTGTAACTTCTCCAGGAGGTAGGTCTTCTTATTTTGAAGAGAGAAAACTGAGGCTTCTGGAGTATAACTTTCCTGAGACTATACTGCTAAACAAGCGGAGAAGAGGTGATTTGAATCAGCTTTGTCTAAACCAGTGTATCAGCAGGAACCTTGCACAAAGGGTATAGCACAATCTAAGTGGGTACTTTTGATTTTAATAAAATGACCACTTACAAAGGCAGAGCAGGATATAGGGAAATCACTAGGGGTAGTGCAGCTCCCTAAGACTAGTAAGAACAAGGAGTCTTTTTGAATTGGAAGTTTGAAGGTTCAACAGCTGGGTACTTTTGATTTTAATAAAATGACCACTTACAAAGGCAGAGCAGGATATAGGGAAATCACTAGGGGTAGTGTAGCTCCCTAAGACTAGTAAGAACAAGGAGTCTTTTTGAATTGGAAGTTTGAAGGTTCAACAGGAAGTGATTGCTGGAAACCTGAAGTGACTACTAGAAGCTGGGCCCCAGACAGAGCTGACTTTGGTTCTGCTTGAAGTTTCCCATGGGAGAAAGTCAGGGGATTTCACAGCCCATTCTGCTCCCTTCTTTTTTTCTGAACATCTGCGGGTACTTCCAGCTATATAAACCCCAAAATAAGCCAGAGTCATTGATATAGTCCACAGTCAGCCTTCAAGAATACAGAGCAGGGTGAAGAAATGGGGAGAGTAAACCTGGAGAACTGTGGATATCCTACAAAACAGTCCTTCCATGATGTGATCTTGGGACCACCTGTGTCAGGATTCTGGGATTGTGTGTGAAAAAGTTGACATTGTTGAACCTAGGGGCAATACCTAGGAGTTTGTACGACAAAAACCACAGGAGAATTTGTATCACTGTGTATAAGTTCCTAGAGAAGACTTGAAAGGTGTAACAATAATAACCACTTTTAGAATTCAAATAAACTATTATATAGAAGAGGCATCAGATTTAAAAAAAAAAAATTGCTTGACTGAGAGAGACCAAGGACTGATGAGTAAAGTATACAGAATGACAGGTATCTGTTCAATACAGGGAAGAACTGTGTTGTGACCTAAGCTGTCAATCTATGGATGAGACTCTCTCAGCTGTTTTTGTTAGTGGAGGTGATCAAGTGGTAAATACTTATGAGATGATAAATGTAAATGCTTTGAAAAATGTAAATTTAGGTGACAACTATATGACAAAAATGATGAGGAAGAGCTGCAAAATAGTTTATTTGCATTGAAAAACTGCACTGTAAAATTTTGTAAATTTAATAGTGAAGAAAGGAAATAACTATAATTATACTGTTGGGCGCATATAATATATCAAGATACCATGCTAAGTGCTTTATTCTACTTTGTGTCATGGAATCTGCAACCACCCTTTTATATAAATATGAGTATCTTTATCCACAAATGAGGAAAGAGAGGCTTAAAGAAATTATGCAGGAAGCAGTAAGAATCTAGGCATTTTGGTTCCAGAATCTAGATTCCTATTCCTTATGCTATATTGCTTTTATATTAGGAAGATAAAGTTACTGAATCTCTCACACAGAACAACTAGTGTATATGCCCGTTATTATTTATTCTAGTTCCAAACTGGACATATCTAATCAAATACAGAACAGGTAGCCACTAGTTGAAACCATTAGTTTATACCTGGGATCAAACTTAACCCTCATTCTTGCTCATGTCAATAAATAAACTGATTACAAACCATAAAGTTATTAATCTCAATAACTCTTTTCTGCAGTCTGGAATAGAATAAAGATGTCTCAGTAAGGCTCTGGATCATTGTGTTTGATAAAGTAAAATTCTGAAGTGTTGAGTAGAGTATTCAAAAATCTCCCCTGAGACTTTGGAAGCTTTGAGAGCCATTCCTGTTTTTAAATTTAGTTACCAAACACATCTCTTAGTACTGATATCCAGGCTTTCTTATTTCTCTGTGAGGTGTCAAGTCAGCAATCCCTAGGATGAGTTCAGGTCCCTGTAGAACGTGGGAGTTGGAGATTTTTTGCTTTGCTCATTTCAGCACAAGTACTGGAGAGTGATTCATTTGTATAATAAAAGAGCAACTTGAGAGGAAAATGGTCACAGCATCTAAAGGTCAAGTTCTTTTTTGCCTTCTGCTAGACTATGTCAGAAATGAAGGGCTTTTAAATTGTGACAACTGTCTGCCTCTTGCAATAGCACTCTTCACCATTATCACCTTCAGACAAGACTCGCTACAAATTGGAAGGCAGTTGTAAGATATTTCACAAATTGACTTGAATATTGAAGATTCAATTAGACACATTGCTTTGACTTTGTTTGCATAGCTGTTGAAATATGTGCTCTGTGAAGGGATTTCAGCTATTAAGTGCAAGAAGGAGGGGGAAAATTCATGTGATGTTTTATGACTCTTCACACAGCTTTACCATCCAGCCTATTTCTTTTAAAGGGAGAAATCTTCGTACATATATATTATCATCCTGATTCATGGCTTCAGTGAACAGATTTAGCTTCTCTTATTTCTCTCTTGATTGTCCATTGTTGGACTCAGATTCTCCACAACTTTGGAATATCTACCTGTTTGTCTATATCACCTTGGCATATGATTTATGCTTGCTTTTATTTTTTATTTTAAAAGTAGACTCTAGAAGAGTAGAAACTGTCAATGTCATTTTTGTGTATTTTGGTATTGCTCAGCATAGTGCTAATCATAGAGTAAGGACTCATGATTTGTATTGAAAATATTGGTGTCAGCTAGAAGGGGAAAGAGTGTTGTTGAGACTTGACTAGAAATGCTGAGCTGTCGTTGGAAAGCTGGATCAGGGAGAAGTTTAAACTAGAAATAAGGTCCTCATGTCTCTCATCCTTTGGCTCACTTCCCAGCAGTTTGCACTCTTCCTATTTATCTTTTTCCATGGAAGTCATGACCAGAACAGAGCTTACTGGCAGAGCTATGGCAAAATTACAGGACAACATAGATTAGCTGAAATAGACCTTGATCTTTCCTAAGAAGAAGAATGAAAAGTTTTTCCATACACTGGATATGACCCTTCTGGGCTTCAAACAATAAAGCCTGGATCCAACCTCAGCTAAATCATAGCATCTATACATCCCAATGCCATTAAAGCCACAACTGTCTCTCCTATATTTCCATGTCTTCTGCTTGAATATAACCTATAAAGGCTATTTTCTGTAGCCTTTAGAAAAGAGAAAATCATTATCAGCTAAATTCTTTATTCTCTTACTATAATTACTACCACTTCCCAAATTATTACTTACTTCTTTAGGAGAAAAAACATTTTCAAATGAATACACTTCTCTTGGAATCCTCGTAAGACTCAGTATGGTGGTAGACATATGGCAATGCTCAAAAAATACACTTGAATAATTACTACCACTTCCCAAATTATTACTTACTTCTTTAGGAGAAAAAACATTTTCAAATGAATACACTTCTCTCGGAATCCTCGTAAGACTCAGTATGGTGGTAGACATATGGCAATGCTCAAAAAATACACTTGACCGCATCCTTAAACATTGGAGGGGACCACCTCCTAGGGTTTTTTAAAAAGAGAGCAAACAGTCCTTATTTTTCTTCACAATCTCAGTTCTCCTAGGAATATTTCTCACCAAAGGACAAGCATTCCAGGAAGACTAGCTCTAGGTCTAAAAGTTTAGAGTTCATATTATTGGGTAATGGCTTAGAACATGAAAAGAATGTCAAGCTATATCATTCCATTTTATGTTGCTTATAACAGAATACCTGAAACTGGGTAATTTATAAGAAAACAAAATTTATTTCTTACAGTTTTGGAGGCTAGAAAGTCCACTGTCTGGGGGTGCATCTGGTGAGGGCCTTCTTCTGTGTCCTGTGGCAATGCAGGCAAGCACATAGCTCTTTAATGTGCTCACTTGCTTTCCTTATAAAGCCATGAGTGTCATTCCTGTGGCAATCCTCTAAGCCATTAACCCATTACTCCAGGAATGGATCAATCCATCAAGAGGGCATAGTTATTATGATCCAATCACCTCCCAAAGGCCCCATCTTTCAAAACTGCCATAGTCTGATGTCCCCTACTTAATACTGTTGCATTAGGGATCAAGCTTCAGTGAGTTTTGGGGGGACATTCAATCCACAGCACAAACAGAGGGACATTTAAACGAACAAAAAAGCGTTGCATCAAGCTGACAATGGTTGAATGACAGGATCACAGACTATTTTCCTCAAGGCACTGAAAGTAAAATATTTGACCTCTGCCATTTCTGGGACTTGTAGCTGCTCAGAAAATATTTGTTAAATGAATATCTGGTTACACATACTAGACAGTGAGCATACAAGGCACTTAGGAAAGTCGATATAATTATTGTTCTCATGTTACTTAGGATAAGACAGCCTTTTAACCTTTGTGTTATATATAAACTGTTTTTTCAAAAGACAAAATTTGTGAGCCCTCAATATTCTTTCAACCTCCTCTACAGTCTCTAGACACCTCCAGAAGCCTGTATCATTACAGTGAGTTTCTACCTTCTTACAAACTATATATACAAAAACACTAGAGTCTAGTAAAATTATAGCCTCTTTCCAAAGAGTTCCGTAATGACTTGGGATATATACAAAATGATTTATACTACTGAGTCTCTACGGAAACACATCACATCTTATAAGATATTTTTAAAAATTTTAAGGAAAAGGCATAAGTTGTTAATCCCAAAGCAGCAACATGTAGTGATTGGAAGGCAATGCTATAGGTTTGCAGCAACTGTAAATTGTGTTTTAGGGATCCCAGTGGAGCAAGTAGGAAATGAAGAGGAAAGTTAGTGTTAAAAATAAGGGGAAAATAAAATAAAAAGGCAGGTGCGATGTGCCCACTTTCAAGTTGGGCACTTTGAAAAATGGACTAAAATGATCGTGGATATAAAAAAGATAAAAAAAAGTCTTGACAAACACCACTGTAAATTTTCATTAAAATCAATTCATTAATAAACATTTGGTATATGACTGTGAAAGGAATTTAAATTACTTCTGATCAAACTTTGGATGGCCTTGCTGGTGGAAAAAAAACAATTGACCTTATTTAGGGAACAAGAGTAATTTTAAACAGATAATTATTTCACTGGGAGAGAAGTCTTTGGAGATTCTATTCTGAGATGAGCAAAGAAAATTTATTATGATAAATTAGATTTTAGAATATTAATTGTGTGAGAGTACTTCAAAAAATTCACGGAAAGATTCATAATGTTTTTGATTCTATTTTTCCACGAACTTTTTGAAGTACCCTCTAATATATAAATGCTCTTGATGCCCATTGATGGTGTTAGTGAGGCTGTGTGATCGACTGGGTAAAATGCAAATATGAGCAACTGCTATTACTTTACCTCCATTATTTAAAGTTTTCTTTTTACATTATATAAACTTCATGGCTCTTTCCATTTGAAGAATAAAAAAATGGCCAAGAGGAACCAAAATGCTGAAGTAGTTAGAGTTAGAGACTGGAACTTTTCTTATGTAAGTTTAACGCTAGAGTCTTCATTTTATCATTGGCTCATGAAGGAATCCAATGTCCCATTTGGTGAACTTAATTATCCCCTCTGGAGTTTTTCCATATTCTATGCTAAATATTAAGCCATGATGTTATACCGTTGAGTGGAACTGCTAGGCCATAAAAAAAATACTGTAAGCCTTTCGGAACTGCAATTTCCAAAAGAAAAGGACTTTAATAATAAAAGCATCTAACTGAAGACACTGGTATTAAGCTGGGGGCAAGAAATGGAAGGGTGGCTTCATGAACCTTAAATTTCCCAGTGTGATTTATGTAATATCATTGTGCCTCAGTAAACCCTTCTTTCACAAGCCATTTTATTGGTTAAGAAAAGACTATTATCTGGACAGAGCATATTGAGACATTAGTTTCTGTCTTTTTGTAATCTCAGTTTGAGGTAACCAATTAAAATGTGGAATTATATAACTGTTGCATCACTAACCAGGTTTACAGATAACTATTTATTCAGATATGTAATTGTACCACTCCGTTTCTGTTGCTTATATCAGAATACCTGAAACCGGGTCATTTATAAAGAAAAGAAATTTACTTAATATAGTTTCAGAGGCTAGAAAGTCCAAAGTCCAGGGAATGCATCTGGTAAGGGACTTCTTCTTGGTGGGAACTCTCTACAGGGTCCTGTGGTGAACAGCTTATGACATGGTGAGAACGGCCTGAGTAAGAGAGCTAAATTTCTCACTTGCTCTCCTTATAAAGCCATCATAACCCTGCCCATAACCACCCATTAAACAATTAATTGATTAATCTATTCATGAGGGCACAGTCCTCAGAACCTAAACTGTCATTGAAAGTCTGATTTTTCTTTCTCGAGTATGGATTACGGCAGGGCCAGGATGAGGGTAAGACAGGCACTAAGGGTGCATATTTAAGGAGGCACACATTCTTAAGGTTGTGCAGGTGCAGGATCAGCATCTGGACCAACCTGAGAGTGAATGTCTCCTCAAATTTTGTATCCAGTTGTCTCACTTGCTCATCCTACCCTTGATCCTAAATTGTGAAGTCAGACTGTTTTATTGCTTATGATCTTTTTGACTTTGGGAAAGTTATATAAGCACTGTGGTAGAACCAAGAGGATAATAATTTGGGCTGCCAATCACCTCTGCTCCCCATGGTAAGAGAGTGGAGTAGCATATTTCCATGGCTGCCACAGTACTGATTACTACAAGACACCAGGCTTCTTTATTAAGTTAAGTAGGTTGAATGATGCCTCTCGAAGCCATTTTTAGAAAAAATCTGAGCTGATCTCTAATTTAGGATCAAAATTCTAAAGGAACAGGATCAGAGTGTTTCAGGCTTATAGGTGCTAACAAAAGCTCCAGGAAGCCCCTCTGTATACTCTGGGAAGGTGATGAGGTTGTGGATGAAGGAGAAGACAGTATATTGTTTGAGGGTAAGAGTTACCGGTTGTGGAGTAAATCTGCCTTGATTCAAATCAGACCTCTATGAGTTGGGAATATAATCTCTAAGCCTCAGCTTCCTTATATACAAAACAGGGTCAATAATCTTAACAAATTGATAAGTATTAAGAGAAGGAATGTTTTAAAAGTTTGTTTACAACTGTCCTTTGGTACAATAAAAGTGCCTCAAAGTGGTTGAACACCTGCCTACTGCCTGCCAAACCTTGTGCTAGAGGTAAATAGGAAACACACCATTTCATCAAGGATCTCACATTCCAGGAGGAGAATGTGGAATCAAGGCACAGGATTTGCCCGTTTTAAGATTCAGTGCATGCCCTGCTGGGTTTTAGACTTGTTTGGGACCTGTTACCCCTTTCTTTTGGCCTATCTCTCCATTTTGAATGGAAATATATACCCTATATTTGCCCCACCATTGTTTCTTGGAAGTAGATGTTTTTGATTTCACAGATGGGACTTTGAGCTTTGGAATTTTGAGTCGAAACCAGTTAGGACTTTGGGGATGAAATGAATGTATTTGTATGTGAAAAGGACATAAGTTGGTCATGGGCAGAATGCTGTAGTTTGGATGCACCCCCCTGACCTTGTTGAGGCTTAATCCCCACTGTAAATGATGAGGGTGGGAAATACTATGATGATAATTTAAAGATGGAGCCATGAAGAGGTGATTAGATTCTAGGACCATGCCGTAATGAATGGATTAAAAATGGTCATTGTGGGCATGGTTCTGAAGAGTTTAAAATGAGAGTGAATGAGGAGGTTAGTCTCTGCTCTGCCATTTTCTACCATGTGAGACCCCTGCATTGCTGTAAAGCCATTACCAAAGAAAGCCCTCACCATAAATGTTCCCTGGGCTTTAGACTTCCCAGCCTCAGAAACCATAAGCAATACATTTTATTTTCTTATAAGTCACCCAATTCCAGATATTTTGTTATAAGCAACAGAAATGGACTAATAAAATCATTTCAATAGATGCAGAAATAGCATTAGATAAAGTCCGACACCACTTCATGATAAAAAATACTCAACGAACTAGGTATACAAGAAATGTACCTCAACACAATAAAGGCCAAAATCATTTCAATAGATGCAGAAATAGCATTAGATAAAGTCCGACACCACTTTATGATAAAAAATACTCAACGAACTAGGTATACAAGAAATGTACCTCAACACAATAAAGGCCATGTATGACAAACTCACCGCCGATATCATCCTGAATAAGAAAAACAGGAACAAGACAAGGATGCCCACTGTCAACACTTCTATTTAACACAGTATTGGTAGTATTAGAGCAACCAGGCAAGAGAAAGAAATAAAGGGTATTCTGATTGGAAAAGACAAAGTCAAACTGTCCCTGTCTGCAGATGGCATGATCCTATACATAAAAACCTGATGACTTTCCAGAAAAAAAAAAAAAAAAGAAAAGAAAGAAAAAAAGCTCTTAGAATTGGTAAACAATTTCACTTATGTTACAAGATACCAAATCAACATGCAAAAATCAGTTTTTACACTCCAATAACAAACTAGCAGAAAAATAAATCAAGAAACCAAGCCCATTTATAATTGTCACCAAAATAATAAAATACTTGGGAATAAATTTAACCAAGGAGGTGAAAGATCTCTACAAAAAGAACTACAAATCACTGTGGAAAGAAATTAAAGAGGACACAACAAGAAAGAAAGACATTCCATGCTCTTTGATCAGAAGACTTAATATTGTGAAAATATTCCTACTACCCAAAGTGACCTACAAATTCAATGCAATCCCCATCAAAATACCAGAGACTTTCTTCACAGAAATAGAAAAAACAATCCTAACATTCATATGGAATAATAAAAGACCCCAAATAGCTAAAGCAAGCCTGAGCAACAAAAATGAATGTGGAAGCATAACACTACCTGACTTCAAATTATACTACAAAGCTATAGTAAGCCAAACAGCATGATAGCATAAAACAGACACTCAGACCAATGGAACAGAATAGAGGACCCAGAAATTAACCTACTTATTTATAGCCAACTGATCTTTGATGAAGGCAACAAGAATATACATTGGGGAAACGACTGCCTCTTCAGTAAGTGGTGCTGGGAAAACTGGACATCCATATGTAGAAGAATGAAACTAGACTTGTACTTCTCACCATATACCAAAATCAACTCAAAATTGATTAAAGACTTAAATATGAGACCTGAAACTATAAAACTCCTAAAAGAAAACATAGAAGAAACACTTCAGGAAGTAGGACTGGGCAAAGACTATGAATAAGACCCCCCAAGCACAGGCAATAAAAGGGAAAATAAACAAGTTGGATTATATCAAACTAAAAGGCTTCTGCACAGCAAAAGAAACAATTAACAGAGCAAAAAGGCAACCTACAGAATGGGAGAAAATATTTGCAAACTATCTGATAAAGGATTAATATCCAGAATATACAAGGGACTCAAATGATTTAACAGTTAAAAAACAAGTAACCTGATTAAAAAATGGGCAAAGAAGCTGAGTTGGCATTTTCAAATGAAGACATATAAATGGCCTACAGACAAATGACAAAATGCTCAGCATCATTAAGCGTGATGGAAATGTCTATCAAAACCACATTGAGGGCCAGCCCCGTGGCTCACTCGGGAGAGTGTGGTGCTGGGAGTGCAGCGGAGCTCCCACTGCGGGTTCGGATCCTATATAGGGATGGCCAGTGCACTCACTGGTTGAGCGCAGTGTGGGTGATACCAAGCCAAGGGTTGTGATCCCCTTACCGGTCACATAAAAAAAAAAAAAAAAAAAAA
>NW_007731259.1:205917-211427 GCF_000696425.1 Galeopterus variegatus | reverse complement strand
AAAAAAAAAAAAAAAAAAAAAACACATTGATATATCTTCTCAACCCAGTTAGACTGGCCGTTATCAAAAAGAAAGAGAATAACAAATGCTGATGAGGATGTGGAGAAAGGGGAGCCCTCCTATTCTATTGTTGGAACTGTAAATTAGTGCAGCTGTTATGGGAAACAGAATAGGAATCATTATGTTGAAGGGACACCTGCACCATGTTTATCACAGCTCTATTTACAATAGCCAAGAGTTGGAACCACTCAAATGTCCATTGATGTATGACTGGATAAGGTAAATGTGGTATATGTATATACACAATGGAATACTACTCTGCCATAAAATAGAATGAAATTCTGCCATTTGCAGCAACATGATGAACTTAGAGAAAATTATGTTCAATGAAAAAAGCCGGGTACAGAAAGAGAAACACCACATGTTCTTACTCATAAGGGAGAGCTAAAAAACAAACAAACAAACAAAAAAACAGGTAAATAAGTCAAAAAGGATAGAAGGAAAAATACAACAAAAACAATATTTCATTGAAGTTTCAAAAGAAGAGAACAGAATTGAGGCCACCAGAGGAGGGAAAGGGAGAGTGGGAGTGGGGTTAGCAATAAATTTGTAAAGGGCCAGAAAAAAATGATTATTGTGTAATTTTGAATATACTAATTATCCTGATTTGAGCATCACATATTGCACACAGGAATTGATATTCAATGCTGTACCCCACTTATATGTATAAACAAGTATGTTTCAATAAATTAAGAAAAAAATAATAGTAATAAAGAAACTTGAATTTATATTCATTCAGCATATATATATATATATATGCTGTATATATATATAGTCCGTGTGTGTGTATGTGTGCATATATATATATATATATATATATATATAGTCTGTGTGTGTGTGTGTGTACATGTGCATGTATGGAGATTCTATTGCTCCAAATGCAGTTACAAAGAAAGTAGTTTCTTTTGATTCTTTAAATAACTTTCTGAATTGAATGCTCATAAAATGATTGTCTAATTGAAGCTTAATGCTGATTGACTGAAACATCAGAGGCCTGTATTGGGCCAATCTTGACACATTACAGTAACCTGCTCCATAGCAACCCTTATTTTTGTTGATCTGAACTCTCCTTAAATGTTTTTAGCTAAACTTTTTATTCTGAAATAATTGTAGGATAACATAAAGTTGTAAGAAATAAAACAGAGAGATCTTGTGTACTCTTTACCCAGCTTCTCCCAATGGAAACATCTTATAAAACTATAGCACAGTATCACAACCAAGATATTAACATTTCTATAGTCCAAGATGCAGAACATTTCCATCAACACAAAATCTCTCATATTTCCACACCAACTTCCCTCCCACCCCCACACTCTCCTTAGTATTTTATAGCTAGTAATCTGTTCTCCATTTCCATAATTTCGTCATTTCAAGAATGTTTTATCAATATAGATAGGTAAAATTTTGAAATTGCCTTTTTTCACTCTACATGATTTTGTGGAAGTTCATCCAAGTTGATATGTGCATCAGTAGTTGCTTTTTATTGCACAGATAATTTTGTGGTCTGGATAAATACAATATGACAAACCATTCACTCATTGAAGGATATCTGGGTTGTTTCTGGTTTTAGTCTAATACACATAAATCTGCTCTAAAAATTTGTGTACAGGTTTTTGTGAGAACATAATTCCTCATTTCTCTGGGATAAATGCCCAGGAATACAATTATTTGGTCTTATGGTAGTTGCATGTTCAGTCTTTTAAAGAAATTGCCAAATGGCTTTCCATAGTGGTAGTACCATTTTACATTCCCACTAGAAAGGTTAGAAGTGATCCAGTTTCTTCACATCCTTGTCATTATTTGGTGTTGTCATTATTTTTTATTTTAGCCATTTTGATAAATACGTTGATATCTCATTGTGATTTTAATTTGCATTTCATTATGGCTAATGATGTTGAACATCTTTTCATGTGCTTATTTGCCATGTATATATCCTTTTAAGTGAACTATTCCTTCATGTTTTTCTTCCATGTTGTAATTGGATTCTTTGCTTTTTTACTGTTGAATTTTGAGAGTTCTTTATATATTCTAGATCATACTCCTCCATACATGTGATTTGGTATTATTTTCTTCCACTTGTGCAACTTGTCTTTTTATCCACTCAACATGGTATCTTATAGATTTTTAATTTTGATGAAGTCTAATTTATTGAGTTTCCCTTTTATGGTTTGCGTTTGTAACGTCATGTCTAAAAACTCTGCCTATCCATAGATTCTGAAGATTTAAAAATTCTTCCTAAATTCCCCCCCCCAAAAAAAAAAAAAGTTTTATAGCTTTACATTTTACATCTAAATCCATGGTCCTTTTTTTTTTGTATAAGGTATAGGACTGATGTTGAGAATTTCTCTTTTTGCCTGTGGATGTTTAATCACTCCAGCAACATTTGTTGAAAAAGCTCACTTCCCTTCATTGAAATTCTTTTGCATCTTTGTCAATTATCAGCTGTACATATTTGCGAGGGTCTGTTTCTGGATTCTGCTTTCTGTTTCATTGATCTATGTGTCTATCTATTTGCTGATACCATGCAGTCTTAATTACTGTAGCTGTCTAATAAATCTCAAAATCAGGTAGAACAATTCCTCCCAATGTAGTACTATTTTCTGAAGTCATTGTAGATATATGATTTCCTTTGCCATTACATATCAATTTAAGAATAATCTTATATAAATATCTGTAAAATTATGCTGGGATTTTGATAGAAATTGNTTGAATTCTTCTATATCAGTGGAGATTTTCTGTCTAGTTGTTCTATCAATTTCTGATGGAAGTACATTGAAGTCTCTAACTATAATTGTGGATTTTTCTATTCTTCCTTTCAATTCTGTTGGTTTTTGTTTCACCTTATTTGTAGCTCTTTTGTGCAGACACATTTAGGATACTATGTCTTCTTGGTGAATTGACCGTTTATTTTTTGTAATATTCCTATTTGTTTCTAGCAGGTTTCTTTTCTCTAAGTGTATTTTATGTGGCATTAATTTGGCCACTCCTTTCATTTGATGCATTTTTGTATAATGTATTTTTTCCACCTTTTCACTTCTAACATGCCTTTATAGTTATAGTTGAAGTGAGTTTTTTTGTAGACAGTAAATAGTTGGGTTATTTTCTAAATATACTTTACCAACATCTGTATTTTTATTGGTGTATTTTTGCCATTTACATTTAATGTGATTATTAATATGTTATGGTTTAAGTCTGCTATTTTGTTGGGCCATTATTTATTTGCCCTACTGATGTTTCTTGGTTGCTGACTTTTTCAACTCCAGCTCCTTGGATATGTGAGGCAAAAACAACACCCAGGGAACTCACTGCTGTGCTGTTCCATGGGTTCTTCAGTCCCTAACTGGTCTTTTTATTTTCACATTTATAGCCTTGTGTTTGTTTATGTGTAATGCTCATGTTTTTAGTTATACTTATCAGGAGGAATAGGAAAAAATATACTTACTCCATTTTATCAGAAACAAAGTAAATATTTGAGAGGAAACTGTGCTTCACCAAATAGTTCATTTTTAATGTTTTCAATTTCATCTAACTATGCTTTAAATTATATTGAAATATTACAGCTATGTGCCAACTCCACACATTAGTTCTTTCTCTTATCTCCTCAACACACACACACACACACACACACACACACACACACACAAATACACATAAGGTCTTTCTCCAGTTGTTTAAAATATACTGTATATGACAAAGTTCTTAGATAATGAATAGATTCACATTACAAAAGTTAATTTCTTCTTAAGTTCTAAACCATTTCATTTTAGTTCTGTTTATTCTAAGTTCNAAAATTAAGATAAACTTTATATAGATTAAGTGATATTCATCATCTACCTTGTCAACCATCCATTTTAGAGTTCCCTCCCCCTTGTAGCACTTTCACTGGTCTAGGTGGTTTATCTGGTAGTGATCCATAGGGCCATAAGAAATATAAGCTTCTGGTTACACTTATCAGTCTTTGAAATGCTCTACATCCCTTCCTTATCTCGTTTAATAGTTGCATAAACTGAGGAATGGGGAAAGTATTTTAATTGCTCAGTATTATAAAGTTATCGAGTTCTCAGAAAGTAGAGCCTAAGATGAAAATTATTATGAAAGAGATTTAAGAGTGTCCTCAGCAGAAAGGAGGTGAGGGAAGCAGGATATGCCAGAGAGGAGAGCTGAACAAGGATGTAGACTTGGCTGGGAACAATTTAAATTTAGTCCCATGGAGATCTCTGGACCATTGATTGTACCACAGAGCTAGTTCCAACTTGAGGTGAGGGGTGTTAGCATTTTTACCACTTGTTAAGCAGTTATTGTAGCTGGCTGGCCCCTATAAGAAGTGTAATCTTCTAAGAAAGAAAGTTCCCATTTATCTAAGAACAACTGCCTGGAGTATGGAGCATTTCTAAGTTGTTGGCAGCCAATAAAGCATAAAAATGGCCAACAGGTGTATGAAAAGGTGCTGATCATCACTAATCATAAGGTAAACTCAAATTAAAACCACTATGAGCTATCACTTCATACCCGTAAGGATAGCTGTTATCAAAAAGACAAGAGAAAACAAATGTGTGAAGAAAAGGGAAACCTAGTACACTGTTGGTGGAAATGTAGACTGACGCAGCCATTATGAAAAACAGTATGGAGTNAAAAGTTAATTTCTTCTTAAGTTCTAAACCATTTCATTTTAGTTCTGTTTATTCTAAGTTCTCAATTAATACAGGCTCATATTTTTTAAACCAATGTACATTGTTTTTTGTTTGTTTGATTTTGTTGCTACCTACTCTGTGTCAACCCCCAGAACCCTCAACAGCTCATCTGACTCATCTGGAAGATGTTTATTCACGCATTTAACGTGTAGATATCTGTTAGGCATGTAAGAAGAGATGTCAAGGGGGAATTGGATCTACAAATACGGAGTTCAAGTTAGAGTTCAGAAAAAAGGTTTTAACATTTAAAGTTATCAGAGATAACATAGATCTTTAACCATGGCTTAATATAAAATTACTGAGGAACTGGGGTTATGTAGAACCCCCACAATCACAAGATCACAGAACTGATTGATATTAACTAAACAATAGAAAAACAGGAGTGATTAAAAGGGACATAGTCCCTGCCCTGATATTGCTTATAGACTGAAAGTAAGGAGAGGAATAAATCTCATCTTATTCCTCCTGATTAAGAAGTTTACATGCTGTAAAAATCTAAATCTAAATATTGTTTTGCATGGCAAAAATGATAAGTTCTGTTCCAAGTTATTGTGAGATGTGCAGCTATACACATTGTCCCTATTTCTGAGGCATCTTTGATTGTTCTATTCCCATTGTCTGTACTATCCTCCTTTCTCCTTTCTTCCTAGCTAACACCTACTCATCTTTACAACCCAGCTCTAACATTGCCTCCCCTGAAATGTCTTCACAATTACAACTGTTGCTCCCCATCTATCACCCATAATCCTAAAATTATAA
>NW_007731259.1:202764-204431 GCF_000696425.1 Galeopterus variegatus | reverse complement strand
AAGACATCTGCACTCCCATGTTTACTGCAGCTTTATTCACAGTAGCCAAGATATGGAAAAAAATATTATTTTAACATGCTATCAATATAAAAAGTTATAACAAAAGTCATAACTGGTGTTTCCTTTTCCCTTGCCCTGGGTATGATGACTGAACTTTGAATGAGGTTGGACGGTCTGCTTCAATCCCTTACTACTGTGCAGAGAAGTCAAAATAGAATGTGTAAAGATATGGCCAGTGCTTTCTTAAGGAAATAACCTGGTAAGGGGATGGAACGAAGACCTATAAACAGTAATAAAAGTTTCCTTTGCTGTGTTCTGGGGCTAAAACATGAAATGAGTAGCCTACATATCTCATCTTCTCCAACAGCACCCATAGTTACATAGGCTACCTAGGGTGCTAGCTGTAATTTCACCAGTTTCTCTTTATCTTAAGAAACATAGCCAAAAGAGGAATGCAAGTATGACATCATTATGGAGATAATACTGAACCCATTTAATTTAAAGAAGTAAATTGAAATAATACTGAACCCATTTACTTTATTTTTTCAGAAATAATACCGAACCCATTTACTTTAAACAAGTAAATTGTCTGCCAATTTTAATACTTTATTGTGTGTCATGACATGTTGGTCCTTCCTAAGACCTAAATTTAGAGCTACTGTCCTTTACAGCAGAGCTTCAAAGGACATTAGCAATTTTCTATCCTGATCCCCTTATTTTTCAGATGACCTCGCAGGTAAGCCTTAGAAATCTGTGGACTGGCAACTCTTCTTAAGTTTCTTGTTCAGTAGTTGCCTCTGTTTGCTCAGCATTTATTTTTATGTTTAACAAAAGGATGTAGATTATGTTATGTTATAATTGAAAGACAGCAGCATAAGCTGCCTAAATCCAATTCCTCTTCATTTCAGTCAAATTTCACATTTCATTACAACAGAATTAATTTGATGGCCAAATCTGGTATGTTACTGCTTTCCAGCTATTTTTGCTTCCAATTTAACATCCTAACTATGCTTGTAAAAGAGACAATAAAACAATCTTTTCTGATTTGGGAAATACTCTTTATTCTTCATTTCTCTCTGCTCCACAGTAACATTTTAGCTGAGTTTTATGGAACAATCACTTTCCTCATCTAATTACTGCAGTTCCCTAGTAGATGGCCTCCCTTGCCCTGCAATAGCTAAATTATCATAAATACACAATTCCGCTGCCAGCATCTCATCTTGCACATGCATCAGTGAGCAGAGCTACGTTTTCCCCTCTCTACACTGTGTTCTTGCTAAATTGACAATTTTCCTGTGAACCAATCAAGTCTTTTTCTGACATTCCAACAATTTCCAGAGAAAGTTAATCTTGCCTCATAGGTACTCTTCAGGTTCAGCTCCTAGTGCAGTGATTGTACGTGCAGATGAGAACCGAGGCTGAAATCTCCTCATTGAATCCTCATACCCCAGGACTGTCTCCCAACATGGGCAAGTTAAAGACAACTCTCCAAACAAGACCATAGAAACAAATCATAAACAAAGTAGCATCAAATTCACAGAATAACAACTTTAAATCCTCATTCAATCAAAACCTTATCCTGGTTATGCAACCAAATAAAAACTTAGTTTAGAAATCAATACTGAAGAGCCTAGAATCCAGATTTGGTTTCAGAATTGATGAGTGAA
>NW_007731259.1:200425-202009 GCF_000696425.1 Galeopterus variegatus | reverse complement strand
TTTCAAAATCAAGATTCCATGTGTAGAGAAAAAGAGAATCTGGCAAGGCTTTAGAAAAAAGCCAAGACCAGGGCAAAGATTTCTGAAGTAAAAGGGTTCAAGGTGCAGAGGCTACACAAGGTGGTACCAACAATACTAGCAACTGTCTTTATCCCTGGATCCTGAACAAAGTGGACACAGAGACAAATTCAGTGTATTTGATGTCATCAGCCTGGGTCCCATATCTCTTTCTCAGTCTTCCTGGGAATACCCTCTTCTAGTAGGATTGTCAGCTGAGCCTTCTGCAGATGGTCAACAGGACTTCAGGAGGCAGACAGGGACATGAGGGATATAGCTCTAATGACCCAACCTGGCTCTGGACTTCAGCAGACCTTGAGGATAATAAAAATAAATTTAATAATATCATTTTTCATCATCATAGTTCTGATTGATTCAGGCAAAAATCATCAATAGATGTTAAAACCTTTAAATGAATACTTGATGAAGAACAAGATTACACATTGTCTCAGAGAAACTCCTCACGGATTACTTGTTAATTACAAAAGGAAAATTGGTACTTCTGCAGTGGAGAAACCTGGCCAACTCTACCTTAACCAAGTGGTTGAAATTCACTTCACAGGTAACAGTGCAAACCAACACCAGGTGCCTCCTGACATGATGCACTGAGAACACAATGTCTCTTTTGTAGTGGGCATGAGGGGTGACAATCAGCTTTATCTCATGAATATTCATAACCAATAAAAAAACTAAAAAAGATAATTATAGTGAGCAAGTTTTATTTATTATTAAAGTATGTAAAAAAAGTATGTAAGCTGAATGCAGTCATGATGAAACACCACACAGACCTGCACTGAGTGACATGACAGTCTTTTAAAGTATCAGCTCTGTACTTTTCAACAATAGATTGAATAATAACAATAGAGATGGAGAAAAAGTAGGCTGACGGAGGAAATATTTATGAAGTACATCTTCTAAAGACTTCTATATGTATCATGTGTCACCATTTATGTGGAAAAAAAAGATAATACATTCAGAAAACTGTGCTTAAAATTTCTCTCTAAAGATGATCAAGAAATTGGTAACATTGGTTATCTCTGAGGAAAGGGGGTGGAGAACTGTTTGGAGACAGAACTGTTTTTACTTTAGTCTTTTCATTCTACCTGAATTTTAAAAAGTAAATGCAGTATATATTTAAAATTTATTTTTTTTTTAAATTTAGCTTTAAAAGGTGGTTCTCAAACATAACATTAAGTGAAAGAAACCAGATGCAAAAAAAAAAAAAAATGCACACTCTATTATTTTATTCAAATAAATTTCAAAAGTAAGCAAATCTTCTCTATGATATTAGACATCAGGCTGTGGATTAGCCTCACTCTGAAGTGGGAATAGTGGTTGAAAGGGGCACACGGAAATTTTTGGGGGGCCGGTTAATTCAGTTTCTTGGGCTGCTTCTGGGTACACCTAATATATGCAATCACAGAATTTAGCAAACTATATCCTGGTGATCTACACAGTGTCATCTGTATATGTTATACTCCCATGGGAAAAAAAAAGTTCATGATTTGTTTAAAAAAAGAAAAAAAA
>NW_007731259.1:197060-199426 GCF_000696425.1 Galeopterus variegatus | reverse complement strand
AGTTCAAACCCTAACTATACTTCTTAGTCATTTTCCACTGTTGACGAATCACCTAAGCAGAGTTTAAGAGCTTGGAATCTAGCACCAAATGAAATTCAGGATTGACTCGTGGCTATATTAGTAAACTGTTGTGTAACATCTGGCCATTTCTTAAATTTTGTAAGGCCCAGTTTGCTGCTCGGTACCATAAGAGTAATAAAAGTACTGACCTCATAATCTTGTTGTGAGAATTAAATGAGATAACACATACTTTCAGAGTCACACAGTGAGTACACAGAAAGTTATCCATTTATTAAAATGCTTTGTCCCACTTTCCTCACCTGTGAAATAGGGACAATAATAATAATATTAGAATACAAATTCACAACGCTGTTGTGAGGAAAGAAACAACATATGTCAGAAGACAAAAGTATTTACTGATTAGTTTTGTTATTTGGTCCCAAGTTGCAGCATTCTCTTTTATTTCCATAGATAAAATCTACTGTTTTAGCATATTGGGGGTTAAATATACTTTTAGTTTGCTTGTTAAGAAATCAAGCTATGGAAAACAACATTTTGAGTTTCAAATGACTGATTGAAAATAAACTTTTCCAACCTAGTCTATTTGTACTGAATATACTCATATATGTCTTTTGCAGAAACACACAGACACATAGACGATGAGAGGGAATTTTAAAACCCAATGGGTTTTTCTAAGAATGTACTTTGCAATGAATTCTTTGAAATTTTCTTTATAATTATGTCTGTATTAAAAGTGAGAAAAAACCCTTTTATTAAAAAAAGATGAAAA
Organism: Galeopterus variegatus; assembly: GCF_000696425.1. NCBI lineage: Eukaryota > Metazoa > Chordata > Mammalia > Dermoptera > Cynocephalidae > Galeopterus > Galeopterus variegatus. The sequence goes on along the minus strand of NW_007731259.1, from coordinate 198,636 downwards.
TGTTTTCTACAGAACACTTGCCCATCTGCCTCAAAAGCATTTCATTTCCCCAGCTGCTATTAGTTTATACTGAATGCATATTTAGATGGGCTTCCACATACTCAGAGTCATCTCTTTTTTGTTCAATGTACATTGAGCCATGTTTGGAACACGATTAGTTTTCAGCTTAACTGAATACTGCATTTTGATAAATTGAAGTGAACGGCTAATTCAAGTACATTCACAATGCATTATTTACAAAACTCGGTGATTTTTCTGAATCCTTTTATATTGGTTTTCTTTCTTTTTGTTATTTAATATACATCTTGCATGATGAATAACAGGAATTTCAATAAGGGGTGGATATGTTGATCTCAAGGTGTTGAACCTGAACTTAAATTAATAGTTTTTATTAGTTTCTATATTTTGAGCATCTCCTATATCATTAGAAATTATTTATTAATTAGTTGTAGCCTTACATGATCCTGATGAAGTAGGTATGAATGTCCTTTATAACTAGGTTCTTCAGAAAATTTATTGTGATGAGAAAAATAAGTTTGTAATAAATAAATATTGATATTCACAACTTTTTACCATCCTCCTCCTAAGGAATATTCTATCTTTGTTTCTTGGTTCCTGGATCTTGTTATACTTATTAAAAGGATGGGTGAAAGTGAGGCTTGAGAAGAACAAAGGCAGATTTTACTAATTTCTAATGCAGTATAAATAGTATTAAGGTAGAACAGAAAGAAGAGAGGCCTAAAATGAGAAAAGGCATGAGAGAAGGATACAAAACAAGGCAAGTAGCATGAAGGGAGTTTTCAAATATTTTGGGGAGGGAGGTGGGAGAGAGAGTGTGTTAATTTGTTTTGGGCTAACTGCAATTATTACCTTGTAAAGATCATTGGACACTGAATTGATTTTCTATTACTGCTATAACAAATTATGACTAACTTGATGCATAAAACTATGCACATTTATAATACAGTTCTGGAAATAAAAAAATCTAAAATCACTCTCATTGGGATGAAGTCAAGGTATCAACAGGGCTGCATTTTTTCTGAAGGCTCTAGGAGAATATCCATTTTTCTACCTTTTCTACCTTCCAGAAACTATGTTCCTTGGCTCATGTCCCCTTCTATCTTCAAAGCCTGCGATGGCTGGTTGAATCTCATGTAGGATCACTGTGACACTGGCTCTTCTGTCTCCCTCCTCTCCATTTAAGGACCCTTGAGATTACACTGGGCCCACCCATGTAATCCAGGATAATCTCATTATTTTAAGGTCATCTGATAATAATCTTAATTTCATTTGGGACTTGAATTCTCTTTTGCCAATGAACATATTCACCGGTCCCAGGGATTAGGATACTGACATCTTTGGGGGTCATGATTCTGCCTACCACAGAAACTAAGCCTAGAATCTTTATTTTACACAGGACATAACTGTGCTCTGAAAAATAAAATTACTTCCCCAAGGTAAACATACTATCATAAGTACTATTGCAAAAATATTCAGCTACATGATGTATAAAAAAACATGTAGGGCCGACCCTATGGCTCACTCAGGAGAGTGCAGCGCTGGTAGCGCCGAGGCC
>NW_007731259.1:195123-196765 GCF_000696425.1 Galeopterus variegatus | reverse complement strand
GTGCAGACCACACCATGCCGAGGGTTGCGATCCCCTTACCGGTCAAAAAAAAAAAAGAAAAACAAGTAGAATCTCTTAAACTTATTGTTTTGATGGCCCTGTATTGTTCATAAAAGGTAGTAAATACTTTTATAATCAAGAATGAACATTTATGTTTCTCATGACTTTTGAGTATACATGTCTTTTAACTCTGCTCACTCTTTTGGTGAAAATTTTTTTCTAGTGGAGTCATAGTGAGAAACAAGTGATTTCCAATGGTTCTCACATACTGTGGTGTACAATAACTGTTAGTTTCACATCCTCAATTGAAAATTGAAGTTCTTGAGGGTAGGAGTCCTTCCTTTATTGATCTTTATACAAACAATCTGTGTTACAGTGTTTGTTATAATGTGTGCAGGTAAACAGTTAAATACTCTTTAAATGTGTGGATGAATGTAGGATAGAAGGAATAGGATAGCAATAAGATCCTTGCGTGAGAAATAAATAGCTCTTGCTTGTTCCTGATCTTAGTCTTGCCACCAATTTTTGATGTAGTCTTTCAGTGACACATCTAAATCTTTTTAATCTGAGTCTTTTTAAAGGTTTATTCCCTAGTCCTAAAGTTCTGTGATTAAAAACGTATTAGAAATACTTTTTCTCTCTTCCAAGGTGGTGTCTAAATGACATCCATGGGAATATGATTTTAATTTTTATGGACAGCAGGATCATCAAGATCACATCACCTGTGAGAAGAAAAGCTAAGTCAGCCAGTGAGGGGGAAGAGCATTTGTCCAGCATAGGAAACCAGAGGACCGGAGGGAACATGAGGAAAAGAAAAAAAGGAAGACTTCAATATCTGCACTTTATTTGCTGTGATGAGGAGTATAATGGCTAATTGTATCCTTATTTCTCACACTTTGGTTTGTTTGAGAAATTGTTTGACAGGACAATGTCATATCCTTTCCACTCCAGTGGCTTGGTGTATATCCATGTAATTCTGAGGCCTGGCACAGTTTGTTAAACTGGGTGAACAAACATTGTACCTGATAATATGGCTTGAGCTAATGGAAGAAAAAAATAGATTTCAACACAAGGGCATATCAGAGTGTTGTTAGAAAGTAGTCTCTTAATGGTTCAGAAGACTGATTATCTTGGACGTTCAATTTCCGGTGTTGGAAACTTCTTCACATCTCCCACCCCATATCTACATATTCTCACACATACTCAAGTGCATACAACTCATGGCTCACAGACACACATGTAAGTACATACACACACATGCCTACCTCATAGAGTAAAACAAGAAGGAAAGAGCTGAGGGAAAAAGGAGGCCAAATTCTGGTTGAGAGGGGTGTACATATGCATTAGTCCCTAGAACTACATATATGGATCCATGCCTGTTCAGCTCCTCTGTACTTCCAAACCTATTATCTCCTGTACAGTCTTTGTACATTGGCAATTATAACTCAAACCTGAAACAAATTCTGTTTTATAACATTTTTTTCCCCCTAGATTAACTGTGAGCTTGTTTGACTGGCAGAGTTTAACAATGAATCCTGTTGCCTTTGCCTTTCCTTTTCATGATCTGGGCAATTGCTGAGTTCACTTGATTTTTGCAAGCAGATTTGTCCATTTATTCATACGTTAGTTACCTGCCCCCCCC
>NW_007731259.1:192430-194325 GCF_000696425.1 Galeopterus variegatus | reverse complement strand
TCCTTTCATTGGTATTAACAGCAACTGGGCTTGTCACCTGTCAAAACCCTGGTCTGTATACTCAGAACACAGAGAGTCCAGTTTATCACACCAGGCCTCCAGGCACCTTCCCAAGTGTACAAGGCTTGCTGGGTCCTGATCATTATCAAGATATTCCTCTTCTGGTTTTGGGCTGGAAGGGCTAGTTATGCATATGCTCAGACTTTCTGGCCACAGGGTCAAAATTAACAATGCCCAGAACTGCCACTTTTGGAGTGTGTCCCAAGTAGCTCATTTTCCTGACTGTAAATTGCCCATCATTCTCTTTTGTGTGCAGAGACCTTTGGAAATATTGATATTCACTGTGTGTTCTGGGACTTGACCTAGAAAACGATAAATAATGATAGAGTGAAAAATGTCCTCCTGATTGTCTTAACACATTCATTGGCTTCATTCAATGGAGTCTTTAAGAACATTGGTCTCTCAATTCTAAATTTGAAACTTTGCTCTAATTATCAGAGTTTAAGTTTACAAAGTGGCACCGGCTTCAAGTTGCCATACTTGTTACTGCCACTGCACTTCCACTGATGTATTTTTCTTGGTCTTTTCTTGTTTTACCCATCTTTGAAGGTCCAGCTTCTGTATGAAGCCTTCTCCAGTCCATCAAAGGCAAGGTACCCAATTGCCTGTTACCAAGTTACTGCCTGTTCCTTATTCCTATCTTTCAACCTTGTCCCATTCAAACTTGTACCATTTGAGCTAGTCATGTATGCCTCTCATATTGCTGGAGCTTCTCAAGATCAGAGACTGTAGCTTACTTATATAAATGTGGAAAGATTTCTGTTTTCTTCTCCAACTTGGTTCCTGCCCATTCTTGTTCCTCATGGAGAAGGGGATTTTAGAACAATTTTGGCTATCTAAGGTTTTTATATAAAATGATTCTTATTAGCAAGGTAAAGGTTTAAAGATGCTCCTCAAAGATCAGTTGGCTGTACATATGTGGGTTGATTTCTGAGTTCTCTATTCTGTTCCATTGGACCACATATCTGTTTTTATGCCAGTACCATGCTGTTTTTGTTACTACGGATTTGCAATATAGTTTGAAGTCAGGAAGTGTGATGCCTCCAGCTTTTTTTTTTTTTTTTTTTTTTTTTTTTTTTTTTNCTGTATGTGGGATCCGAACCCTCGGCGGGAGCGGCGCACTGTAGCAGTGCGCCACTGGGCCAGCCCACCAGCTTTACTTTTTTTGCTTAGTATTGCTTCGGCTCTTTGGGGTCTTTTGTTGTTCCATGTGAATGTTAGGGTTGCTTTTTCTATTTCGGTAAAGAATGTCATTGGTATTTTGATGGGAATCGCATTGAATCTGGAGATGGGTTTAACTGATCTTTGACAAAGGCACCAAGAACATACATTGGGGAAAAGACTGCCTCTTCAATAAATGATGCTGGGAAAACTGGATATCCATTTGTGGAAGAATGAAACTTGATCAGTACCTTTCACCATATATGAAAATCAACTCAAAATGGATTAGAGACCTAAATATAAGGCCTGGAACTTGAAAACTTCTAGAAGAAAACGTAGGGGAAAAGCTCCAGGGTTTAGGATTGGGCAATGACTTTATGAATAACACCCCAAAGGCACAGGCATCAAAAGAAAAAATAAACAAATGGGATTATGTCAAACTAAAAAGCTTTTGCACAACAAAGGAAACAATCAATAGAGTAAAAAGACATCCTACAGAATGGGAGAAAATATTTGCAAAAAATCCATCTGACAAGGAATTAATATCCAGAATATACAAAGAACTCAGACAACTTTACAACAAAAACCCAAATAATCCAATTTAAAAATGGGAAAAGGAGCTGAATAGATATTTCTCAAAGACATGCGAATGGCCAACAGGTATATGAAAAAAT
>NW_007731259.1:187249-192259 GCF_000696425.1 Galeopterus variegatus | reverse complement strand
AAAGGAGCTGAATAGATATTTCTCAAAGACATGCGAATGGCCAACAGGTATATGAAAAAATGCTCAACATCACTAATCATCAGAAAAATGCAAATCAAAACCACTCTGAGATATCACCTCATCCCAATCAGACTGGCTATTATAAAAAGGACAGAGTAACAAATACTGGCGAGGGTGTGGAGTGAGAGGAACCCTCCAGCAGTTTTGGTGGGACTGTAAATTAGTACAGCCATTATGGAGAACAGTTTGGAGGTTCCTTAAGTAACTACAGATAGAACTGCCATATGATCCAGCAATCCCACTCCTGGGGATATATCCAGAGGAACGAAAAACATCAGGTCAAAGGGATACCTGCACTCCCATTTTTATTGTGGCTCTATTTACAATAGTTAGGTGATGAAACCAACATAAATGTCCATTGGTGGATGACTGGATAAGGAAATTGTAGTACACACACATACACACACACACAATGGAATACTACTCAGACATAAAAAGTATGAAATTCTACCATTTGCAACAACATGGATGAACCTGGAGAAAATTGTCCTAAGTGAAACAACCCAGGTACAGAAAGAGAAATGCTGCATGTTCTCACTCATAACTGGGAGCTGAATCAATAAATAAACAAATGGACAATAAAGAGAAACAGAGAGAATGAAAGAAACAACAATCACAGTAATACATTGAACTTTTAGAAAACTAGAAGTGGAAAAGGGGAGGGGAGGGGGGAATAATGAAGAATTGGTCAATGGACACAAAAGAATGATTGCATATTGTAATGATGAATAAGCTAACTATACTGATCTAACCACCACACATTCTACACAATTGTTGAAAATCAACATTGTACCCCACATGTATGTATAATAAAAAAAAAATAAATAAAATAAATAAATAAAGATGTTCCTCACCAAAGATCAACTATTACCATCCTAGAATGGAGCTAGAACAAATCCTAAGAATCTCTATAAATAATAGTTAAAAGGTTAAGTTAGACTCTTTGAGAGGGTAAAGAGGGCTAGAAACTAAAAGAATAAAAGGGAACAATTAACAAGAAGCATTTGAACCCTATCTAGGGCTATAGCTGAAAGGACTGAATATAAACTTGGTGGACTCAATAAATAATATCAGCATCCTCACTTGGAATTTTGTTCCATTCTTCTGAATGAAATAATATCCTGTATGGTTAGGTGTTACATATGTAAACCCTTTGAAAATAGTATGAGACAAAAGAGCAAGGTTTTATAGATATATATGGCTAGACAGAGACAGACGGATAGATGCTATATGTGCTTGGTACCTAGTAGTTGCCCAATACGAATATTTGACAAATTCAATGGCTTGCAGTTCCTGAAAGAACATTACAAACATCATTTCATCCTGAGTTCATCCTCAGTCAAGCGAACATTACAAAGAGTGGCTTAGTGTAATCCTCCGCTCCAGATCAGCAGTGTCATTAGCTCAGACATGTGGAAAAGAGTAAATACATGAACTGCTAGAGTGGAGGAAAAGCCTGCTTCTCTTGTTCCTATGGGCTCTGGCACACTGGCTCTCAGCTGAGTCCAGACACAGAGCTGTGTTGGAGGGGATGGCTTAACACAGACCAGACATAACATGATCACACTTGCCCAGGATAAAGGAAGACAGAGGCACCAGGTTTGGAGTGGGTGGCACTTACAAATGTACTTTACTTATTTGTTTGGAAAGAAAATCACAGCTAGCAAGTGACTACAGGATATGTACCCTCATACCCTGCTGTACAGGTGCAAATTGCCACAAACTTTTTATATAATACTTTGGTAATATTTGTTAAAATTACAAATGCGTAACTTTTCAGCCAGCAGTTCACCTTTTCTAAAGAACACACCCTACAGAATTAATAGCACTAATGCATTTGTATGCACAAGGAATAGTATGTAATTACTAAAAAGAATGAATTAGATATTTACCTAATGACCTGGATGATGAAGGCTATATTGAGTGAAAATTCACACTGTTGAAATTCTCTCTCTCTCTCTCTCTTTCTCTCATGGGCACAGGCATACAGGGACAAACACAGGGTTTTTTTCATTATCAAAAAGTGGAATAATAATATACATATTCATGTATATTTTTATAACTCTCTTTCTCTCATGGGCACAGGCATACAGGGACAAACATAGGGTTTTTTTCATTATCAAAAAGTGGAATAATAATATACATATTCATGTATATTTTTATAAGGGTACTTCAAAAAGGTTTTGGAAAAAATGAATTAGATGACTATATGAATCCTTCCATGAACTTTTTGAATACCCCTCATATAAGCATAGAGGAAGATATAGAAAGAATTTCCTAAAACCAGATTAGTTGTATCAGCTCTGGCATTTACAAATTTTCAAGTCCTACAGAAAAAGAATCTGAATCTCAAAGTGTTTAAGACCATTTTCCAGGGTAATAAAACTGTAAAGAAGTGGAGCTGGGGCTGAAATATAAATCGGTCTGAACTATGCTTCCTGTGAGTTATACTCTTATTTTTATGTGTGTGTATGTCTGTGTGAGTGTTCTGTAAATATTTGTGAAATAATAAAATGTGTCATTTTATAGTTCATAGAAAAGAGGTTGTCTTTAGGGTCAGAAAATCTGGGCTTAAGTCCTTGTTGTACCCTATGATCTCTCTTTGATTCGAACTATTAAAATCTCTGAGCCCTTGTTTTTTCAGCTCTGAAAAGGTATTACAGCCCACATTTCTTTACAAGATTGTTGTGAAGGTTAAACAATATAAAACAGGTGATACATGTAAAAGTCGACTAGGTTATAAACTTCACGTAGGCAGGAGCTACCTATGTTTCTGTTGTCATTGTGAAGAGGCCAAAGGAAAACTTCCCTTTCAACTACATGAAGATTGTCTAAAAAATCAACTAATAAACAAGTAACATTTTAAAAAATCATAACAAATTTTATTATTTTAACATGCTGGGAGGGGGAAACACACAAGGGAATCACAAGAGAGTAATTTCCCAATTTTCCAGTGTGGTACAGAGCTTATAGACCCTTCTCCATAGAGAAAGAGAAAATGGGGGTGTACACATAACTGATGCTTAGGGGGGTTCAATAGGATTGGAGAACATACAAGGGCCTGGAGTAAAGTCTGTCGGGACCCTAGAGCAGACAATGAATGATAAATTAAACTCTCCAAAATACTGAAAGGGACCGGAATAGAAGACAATGGTCTGTGACAAAGGTCTGTCCAGGTGTGTTGACAGACTTGTCTTTCTTCCTGTGATATGAATTAAGTTAATGAAATCTCAGGGAAGGGACCAGTGGTAATTGTCGTTTTCTTTGGCAGGTCTGGACTTTAGGCCGACAAGGAAGGGAACAACTTCATTTCGTGCTTTGGAGAGTGATGGAGGATTGAGAGACAGGATGGGGAAGGGCGGGGAGTCAGAGAGACCTTGAGGCTGCTGCTTTAGCCCAGAATGTCAAAGCACTATATTTTGGGGTAACAACTTTCTGCACCCCAACAATTGCATACACAGCACACAGCACAGTACTTGGAACATAAAAACTACTTCATAATCCTTTTATTGATATAAATTTTACTGAGGTAAAATTTCCATGTAATAAAATTCATAGACTTTAACGGTAAAGTGATGATTTTTGCCAAATGTATACATACATTTTATAAGTACTGCCTGATTAAGATAGAGAACATTACCATCACCCAAGAAAATTTAACTATGCTTGCCTGCCCTGGTAAATGTTTATCTGATTTCTATCACTAAAGAACCATTTTCCCTATTTTAGAATTTTATGTTATCTTTTGAAGAAAAAAGGGTTTTAATTTTGACAAAGTCTAATTTGTATATTTTTCATTTATTCATTTTTTAGTGATTTAACAATATTAACTGTCTGTGCTATTTTGTCCTGAGAAACATTTGCTTATCTTAGGTTAACAAAAATGTTCTTTTTTTTCCTAGAAGTTTTATCGTTTTAAACATTTAGACATTTAGGTCTACGTTCCATTTCAAGTTAAAATTTTTCACACAATGTTCTTTTTTTTCCTAGAAGTTTTATCGTTTTATTTTTTATTTTATTTTATTTTATTTTTTGTCTTTTTCCGTGTCTGGCAACGGATCGCAACCCTAAATATGATGACATAAGGGTCATGTTAATGTGTGCGCGTATGTGTGTATGTATGTGCGTGTGTGTTTATGGATAACCAGTTGTTTCAGTACACAATACAATTTTTAAAAAGTCTATCCTTTACCCATTGGATTACTTTGGCATCTTTGCCAAAAGTCAATTTACCTTAAATCAGAGAAATGCAAATCAAAACCATGATGAGATGCCGCTTCATACCCACTATGATGGCTATAATAAAAAAGACCAATAATAATAAGTTTTGATGAGAATGTGGAGAAATTGGCAGTTTCATACATTGCTGGTAGGAATGTAAAATGATACAGCTGCTTTGGAAAACAATTGGAAAGTTTCTCAAAAGGTTAAACATAGAGTTACAGAGAGTTATAGAGACTATTATTTGACCACAAAAAGAAATGGACTATGGATTCTTGCTACAACATAGATGAACCTTGAAAACATTATACTAAGTAAAAAAAAGCCAGTCACAAAATGCCACATATTGTATGATTCCATTTATGTGTGCAATGTCCAAAATAGCAGCTCTGTAGAGACAGAAAGTAGACAAATGGTCCTCTTAGGTGATTCTGTCTTTAAAGACCATGCAGCCATTCCCCCCCCCCCAATTTGTTACTTTCTCTCAGGCTCAGCAGTGTTGAACCTTAATCTTCTAGACTCTGAGGATCCCTAGTCATCTCTTTCTCTCTCTCTCTCTCTGCCTAGGGCTGGGGGGTGGGACTTGAGGGGAAAAGGGAAATGACTGCTAATGGTATAGGATTTATTTTTGGATAAAATGTCCTAAAATTTATTGTGTTGATGGTTGCGTCACTTCGTGGATATACTAAAAACCATTTAATTGTACAATTTAAATAAATGAATTGTATG
>NW_007731259.1:174790-186750 GCF_000696425.1 Galeopterus variegatus | reverse complement strand
GTCACTTCGTGGATATACTAAAAACCATTTAATTGTACAATTTAAATAAATGAATTGTATGGTATGAATTGTTTATAGTATCTCAATAAAAGGTTTATTAAAAATCAGCTGATAATATATGATCAGTTGATTTTTATATATGTGTGTGCTTATTTACAACTCATCTATTCTGCTCCATTTATCTATATATCTATCCTTATGTTATTACTATGGAGTGTTGATTATTATAGTTTTGCAATGACTAGTAGAATTAGGGAGTATAAACCCTCCAAACTTATTTCTTTCTCCAAAAATATTTTTGACTATTTTAGGTCTTTTGTATGTCCTGTATAAAATTTTTAGACTCAGTTTGGAAATTTCTACTAAAATGTTTGCTGGGTTTAATAAGATTTCACTGATTCTATGGTTTAATGTGGGGAGAATGAGCATCTCCATAGTACTGAATCTTTGAATCCCTGAATGATATTTCTTCACTTAGTAAGACTTTAAAAAATTTCTGTAGCAATGCTTTTTCCCACTATTTTTCTGTTTTTAGTGTATAGGAATTTAAAGTTTTTGGTAAATAAACTTCTATTTTTTATTGTAAATATTATTTTTTAAATTTTCCAATTTTTTGTGTTGCTAGTATCTAGAGACAGGAATAATATTTATATATTGACTTTGTATCCTGCAATCTTTATGGGTTTATTTACTGTCTAGCATTTGTTTGTGTATTTCTTATGATGTGAAGACAATTATGTTTTGTCCCTATTTTCTAGCCTGTATGCACTTCATTCTTTTTTCTTGTATTATTGCACTGAGAAGTACATTATTGAATAAAATTTTTGAGTGGATATTTTTGTCTTGTTCACAGTTCTAAAGGGAAAGCATTTGGTTTTTAACCACTATGTATGATGTTGTCTGTAGTTTTTTCAAAGATACTCTTTATCAAGTTGATGAAATTTCATTCTGTTTACATTTTGCCAAGAGGTTTTGTTTACTTATTTTTTACGAGATGGGTATTGAATGTCATCAAATGCTATTTTTTTAATCTATTAATATTGTATTAGTTCATTTTGTGTTGCTATAACAGAATAACACAGACCCAGTAAATTTAAAGAAAAAAAAATTCTCACAGTTCTGGAGGGCTGGAAGTCAAATATCAAGGAGTCACCATCTGGTGAGGACCTCTGTGCTGCATCATTCCATGGCGGAAAGTGAAAGAGCAAGAAAGTGCAAGAGCAATGGAATAAGGAGAGGTCAGAATTGCTTTTATAACCAAGCTCCTCTTGTGGCAACTAACACACCCCTATGATGACATGAATCCATCCAACCTAATCACCTCTTATTAGGTGATTAATAGGTGACCTAATCACTTTCCAACATTGTTACATTTGGGATTAAGTTTCCAGCATATAAACTTTGGGTTATATATTCAAATCGTAGTGTGGCAACTTAAAATAATTAGTTTTGAATAGTGAAACAAACTTAACTTATTCACTATTTGGTCATGATCTTTTTTATGTACTCCTGGATGTGATTTCCATACACATACTCTTAAATATTTTTGTATCTATTTTTATGAGAGATATTGGTATATAATTTTCTTTTTGTGGAATTTATTTTTTTTGGGGAGAGAGGTCAAGTGTTGGTAACATGATTACACTGGCCTGTTAAACAAGCACGGAAGTGTTCTAGTCTTCACTTTCTGAAAGTGTATAACTTTAGTCTTAGTTCTTCTTTGAATGTTTACTAGAACTCACCATAATGCTGATTAGCATATTTTCTAAACTAATTTTCCCTTTTGCTTGCTTCTTTTCCATTTCGTTGATTTCTGCTCTTATCTTGATCATTACTTTTCTTTGTGTTTTGTTTGCTCTTTAAACTTCTTAAGCTTCAAGCTTCTTAAATTGGAAAACAGCATATTTGAATTCAAGCCTTTCCTCTTTTCTTATATATACATTTAGAGTTATAAAATTCTCTCTTGCAACAGCTTTAGCTGAATTTCTCACATTTTAATGTTGTGTTTTTATTATCATTCAATTCAAACTATTTTCTAATTTATTTAGTGATGTTTTTTCTTATATTCTGTGTAATTTAGAAGTATATTATTTAATTTCCAAATATTTGAGGGTTCTCTGCATATCTTACTGTTACTGATTTTGAGTTCAATTCTGTTGTAATAGAATGAACTTTGCAAGATTATAATCCTTTGAAATTTACTGAGACATTTCATGCCTCCTCCCCCAATATAGTCTAATTTGTTGAACATTTGATGTGTACGAGGTCAATGAGGTCAGGGTAGTTTATACTGTGGTTTAGATCTTATATATTTTTACTGTTTTTTTTTTTTTTCCTACTTGTTCTTCCATTACTGAGAGAAGAATGCTAAAATCACTGACTATGGTTCTTGTTTATTTTTCACTTTAGCTTTGTCAGTTTTTGTTTCATGCTTTGGATGCTTAGTTATTATAAGCATATGTAGCTTGAGTTATTGGTATGTCTTCCTGATAAATTGTTTCTTTTGTCATTATACAGTGTTCTTTATCTGTCATAACACTTTTTGTCATGATGTCTCTTTTCACTTGGAGTTAAAATAGTCATGCCTGTTTTTTAATGCTTACTCTTTGCATGGCATATCTTTTATTCATTCCTTCATTTTATTTTTTAGAAATTTAAATATTTTATTTATTTTATTTAACTTCAGGTCCCAATTTACCTTTTCACTCCTCAGTAATGTACCCCTAAAATCGCCTCCAAATTCCAACTACCACACACATGCTACCACAAACGATTTCATAGTGCTCTTTTTAGAATATTTGTAAGACTTTCTTGAGATAAATACATAAAAATGTAATTGTTAGGTCAAGGAGTTTCATTGCATTTAGTTTGACCAGTTATTGTTACACTGGCTCCAGAACAGCTGTACCAGTCCTTAATCACTCCTATTGTGTGTGAAGATTGATACAGCCCCACATCTTTGCCAACTCTTAGCATTATTCTGTCTTTAATTTTTGCTGGTTTAATTAAGTTACAAAATGCTATCCTTTCTTGTTTAAATTTCTATTTCTTTGATGAACAGTACGTTTAAGCATTTCTACATGCACATCTTAGTCTTCTGGATTTCTACTTCTATAAATTGACTTTTCACATTATTTGACTATTTTTTTCCTTAGTGACTTGCTGAAGTTTCTGTACATCTTAGTCATCCTTTGATAGTTTTAGATATTTAAGGTATGCCTTCCAAACCTTCATTTCCTATCTCCAGCTCTGGCAATCAATAATCTAACTTCAGTACCAGTAGTCCTAAATGTCACATGGGAATTTTAGAATAAAATGTCTTTAAGGATTATTCACATTATTAAATGTATCACCAGTTTTTAGAGTTCTGTTGCTAAATAGGATTCCATTGTTCATGTATATTACATTCATTTATGCATTCACTAATTGATGAACATTTAAAATCTAATCAGTATTTTGCTTCTTTCCCTTATGCCTCACACCTGGCCCTTCTCACTTCCTAATTCACCCTCCCTCTCTGCCCCACCCTACTCATCTCCTACTTGACACTTCCCACTTCCTGCTTCCTGCTTCACATTCATACACTCCACATTTCAAATGCTCCTCACAGCATTATAATTCTCCATGTGACCTCCAGTATAATCATTGTCATGTCTTTTACTTCTAAATGTTATAAACTCAAATTACAGTGTTAACATTTTTGCTTAAAACAATCAATTGTATTTTAAGTAAATTATGAAGAGAAAAAAAACCAATGTATTTAAATGCAAGATGAATCTGATTGTAGTCATTGGGAAAACAACTTTATTGTAGTCCAAGGAGGACAAAGAAAGCATTGTAATTTGAGACATATGCTCCAAAGATAATCAGATTTTGGAACTGAATGAATAGAAGGTCTCATTCCCCATGTAACTTTGGGCAACTTACTGGAAAATTCCAAGGATCAAAAAGTCTATTTGTAAGGTAGGACTAATGACAACTTTCAGTCCCAGTTTAAGTAGAAAGTATTTAATACAGGAAATACTGTTTTTACAAAACATTTGGAAGAGCTAGAGAAAAAGACTTCATGCTGAGTTTCCAGGAATGATTGCTCCATCAACACTACAGATCTGGCCTATGCTTGGCACACATCTGCTGTGACTAAGAAATTGTTGATTTGGGAATTGCCATCTGTATTAATTTTCTACTGCTGCTTAAGAAATACCACAAATTTAGTGGCTTAAAGTAACATGTATTTATTATCTCAATTTCCATGGGTCAGGAATCCTAGGTCACCATATCTCGGGCCCCTTCTCACGTCTCATAATGTGTGTAATCAAGGTGTCTCATCCAACGCCCAGGGTCCTCTTCTAGGCTCAAGTGGTTGTTGAACGTGGAGCTCATGGGGCAAATTTAGAATTTTGCTTGCCATACAACTCTACCTGCTGGAATTAGTACCACACTGTTTTAGCTATGATCCTATCCAGCAAAATACATGTCCTATGTTCTGTATCTTAATACTCCTAACGTTACTGAATGAATGGTCTATTCTATTCTTGCCCACCTTCCATGTTTACACTTCTGTGTGATACCTGACAGCAGAAACAAGAGATATGCAGCCTTTGCCTCCTCCTGAGTATTAAGCAGATGTGTTTTTTGGAGGACTTAAGATGATATACAGAACCAAAGCAATAAAGGAATCTAGCAAATTGAGCATTTAACTTTTCATCTTCTAACATATAATAAGGAATAGTATAAGGATGATGGAATAAAATTGATTCAGCCAATTTATAGCAGGGCTGCTGAGAATAGTATATGAATAACCCAGGCATCAGTATCCAGTGCATTGCCCGGCAGATTATTCAATGGATAAAGGTTAGGTCACTTTTCATTTCATGAGACTAGACCTTAGATGACACATAAAAGCCAGACAGAAATTACGATTCCACTTAACGTTGACTAAACTTCATTATTATGTGCTAGGCATTTGTCTATGTATTTTACATGTATTATTTCAATTAACCCCTACAATAAGCCTAGGAGATAGGTACTTTTCTTTATGAGGCGCAAAGAGTTTAAGCGATTGGCCCAAGTTCACAAGCCAAGACATGGCTCAAGGCAGTAACTCGTGAATGAACTACTACACATGTAGCCTCCCTGAGCTTACAGTGGAATTTCTTTCCAAAGTGTTTGAAGATGATCAGGTCTAATAATAGCTCAGTAGTAGGCAATAGATCCAGGAGTTTTGATTCATGTTTGTGTCTTCTTCACAGTGCTAAGAGTCTCTCACACCCATTTCCTGAGTGGCACTTAAGTTGACAATTCTAATTTCAAGCATTCTCAAATCAGAACTTCTGTTTGTGAGTCCTCAGGCAACCAGTTACAGTATACTCTGGATGGGGTTAGAGTAAAATCACCTGCTCATTCATGGATTCCAGTGTCTGGTTTACATCAATGTATGTTTCAGGGCTTTGTTTTTCCTTTGAGAAATAATTTATTAATTTTATCTCCAATCTTAATAAACACCATTTAATAAGGAAAAAAATGTGATAGGAACTTGTGTCAAAGAGAGTTTTTTATTCACTCATTTGAATATACTGTCAGTTTCTTACTCATCAGATAAGGAATAAATAAGAACATAATCAGTACCAATAATTTAAAGATTAATAAAATACATTTTACAAAGGAAGGCATGGAAATAGTATAACAGAGTAGGGTAAACCTATTTGTCTATTGCATCATCATAAAACATTTTACAGAGAAATTTACCTCTTTTATATGACACATTGACTAAACACTAGTATCTAACTTCACAAAATTAATTCAGATATCATTGTATAATTCCACTTCACAGATGAAGAAACTGAGACTCAAAGGAGTTAAATGAATTATACCTTTCACTTTTTTCTCCTTGGACCAGGCTCACGGTAGAAAGTGGAGATTGGGATTTTGGAATACGTAACTCTGTGGTCTTGAGCATATGACTTGCCTGCCTCCTGTGTTAGATATGAATGTCAGAGTTTTCCAAGCTTTGGTCACAATATTGCATGTATGTTTGCTTTACAAACCATGAAGAGTGTAAATGTATGACTTAATAGTGAATATTGCCTGCTCCTATTTCTCTGCTTTATTTTAAGGAAATCTTTGCTTCTGGGCAAAATCGAATGCATTAGATATTCTTAAAGAGGGCATTTGGTGCTTGGGACTTTCCAGTATTTTTCTTCTCTTTTGCTCATAGCACTCTAATTTTCCTTTGGAAAATGACTGCTTCCTTGTTTCACATTCCCCTTGTAGGATTGTATTTCCTTGGATTACAACTGTTTGCTTCAAGGCTGGACAGATATTCTCAGATTGACTAACAGGAGCCCCTGCCCTAGTCCTACTTTGCCCTCAACCCAGGGTTTTGGCCAGAGCTCTCAAGAGAGAGTGGTTATTTTCTGAAGGTGGGACTTGGAGTTTCCAGTTTTATAAGCCAAGATATTTCCTTTTTATACATAAGCTTACAAATCTGCAGGAGTTTATTGCAATACTTATAGATATTTTCTTCTTTAAGGCAGAAGCGTACAAGTCATCCTAAAAACTTCAGGACTTGATATGTGGGCACCCCCAACCCTTCATCCTTACATCCCACTCCCACCATGTCTAACCCAAACAATGTTCAACATGTAATAGGTTCCCAGTACCTAATCTGTTTGTCCCAATAATAAAACAAAAGTGCTCCTCTTAACAATTGCTACCTGAGCATTGGAATGTGTGTTTATTCTCAGAAAAGAAGGGCCACACTTAAAAAAATATAATTATGTTAAACATTCAAGCATCAAGAGAAGAAAAAAAACCCTAAACTAAAATGGGTGCTAAGTAATGGCCAGGAGAGTCCTTTGCATTTCTAACGTTTTCTTGCCTAGGAGGGAGGGAGGAAGAAGAGGAGGCATGACCTAGCTGAATATTTTAAGGTTGATGAACAAATGACTTCATTATGGGGAAGATTGCTGCTCCTCTTGTGTAATGTCATAACTTTTGGAATAATTCAGCTTTTAAAGACTCTGTGGGGAAGGCAGAATCTCAGAACAAACTGCCATTAATATTTAACACATATACACACCAAAAAATATTAGCCCCTTAAGCTTTAATGAAGTCTTTACGGGAAAAAAGACAAAGCCACAAGTGAAGTCACACTTTCAAATGAAAAGCAGCAGTCTTAAATATAGCAACTGTGGGGAGAATTAGGAAACAAATTCCAACTTTGAATTATTATGTCTGCGATAAATAACTAGTTTGGTTTGGGAAATGACAATTTTTTTTCCTTTTACTCTTTGTTTATTTGGTTTCTTTGGTTGTGAGTGCAGTGATAGAATTCTAAACTAAGGATTTAACATCTGTAATTGTCACTAAATATAATCTAGAACTACCAAGTACTCCATATTATAAACTACTCCTCATTTCCTTTTAGTATTAGAGTGCTGGACAGGTATCATTGTGGGATAAGCTGTACTTCCCTCTCACCCCTTAACCCAACTGAAAATGTTGCTTAATTAGATCCTAAAGCTAAGCTAATTAGCTCCAAAGCTAAGGCTAAGCTGGCATTTCCTTGCCAGCTGCTTAACATCAGGACTCCCAAAATTTTTGCATGCAGTCCTTAGTTGTATCAGCCCTGGGGCATTCTAGGTGGCTCCATGGGGACAGGGAGTTATGGTTAGATAGCTGATATATGTTTGGTTGGGACTGTCATGCTATTTCCATGTAAAATAGTGTTTGCCAGAAAAGGCAAAGTTGAGTTGAAGCACTGATAGTCAAAATGCAAAGTGCTCTGTGAGGATTTCAGCCCTGAGTCCCACTACTCAAGGGCAAAGGGCAGAATCAGAATGGAGCAAAGGCAGAACTAATATTAAAGACAATCATCACTACTAAAAATCCTTGGAGCACAGGGCAGAGACAGGTGGAAGAATAAGCAGCAGCAGATTATAAGGGCTAAATCTGCAGCTGATGTCAAACCTGGACTCATATTTGGTTTTTGATCTGTTACATTTCTGTGTCCTCTCAATATTTTTAAAACTTGTGATGTTGTTTTGAGCCTCAATAGTTAATTGGCAAGTTCTACTCAATTTATGCTAGTTTCTTGTTTTCTTAAAATACTATGTAATGTTAAATTCAGTATATTAAAAAGTAGTTGGGCCGTCCCGGTGGCGCACTGGAGAGTGTGCCGCTTGGGAGTGTGGCGGCGCTCCCACCGAGGGTTCGGATCCCATGTGGAGACTGGTTCCGGCTCACTGGCTGAGCGTGGTGCAGGCACAACACCGAGGGTTGCGATCCTGTTACTGGTCAGTAAAAAAGACAAAAAGGAAAAAAAAAAGTAGTCATTTACACATTTTGCTTGTTATTCTTTCTGTAGACATGATTTCTATTGTCCACTTGTTGAATTCTTACTCATTTGTCAAGATCAATTATATGCCCCTTATAGATAATAGTAAAAGTAATGATTATCAAAACAAAACAAAAATTATCACTCAGTGAACTGCTAAATACTCCTCAGGTACTTGGCTAAGCACCTCGATTTCAGTTATGTTACTTAATCTCCATAACAACCTTCTGAAGTAGATAATCGATTTTATCATGTATAAAGTGAGGCTACTCTGAAAGATCAAGATTTACCAAAGCTAACACAGTTTTAGGTGGCAGTTCCAGGATTAAAACACAGGCCCACCCATGTAATTCAGAAGCAGAATCCTTAACTATCATCCCATAGATCCATGCTGACGACTCCCAAGGCGGTCCTGCCTCTGCTGGATCAGATTTCTGCCTCCATTACTGCGTTTATCACATTGTGTCACAGTTACTGTTGTTAGTATTATTTTAGTGTTTCAAGCCCATGCAGGTTGCTGAGGATGCAGGCATAAGACATGTCTCCTTTCCTCAAAGGTGTCACTCTCAAGCCTGAGCCCCCATATTTCTGCAGCTACCTCCTTCTTGTTCTGATTGCTTCTGCTCTTGCCCTCTTTCAGATTGCTTTCCACCCTGCAGTCAAAGTGATCATTCCGAAATCCAAATCTGATTATGTCACTTGCCTGGATAAAGCCAACCCATGGTCTCCATTGCTCTTAGGGTCAAAATGGAAATTTCTAACACAACCTGCAATATATACAGGTCTGGTCCCTCTGTATCTTTGTAAGACTCATGCATCATGCAAAATCTCACAGACACCAGGATGGCTCACCTCACAAAGACCACAAGACTGAGTCCACTGCAATCAAGCAAGAGGTTTTTATTCCAGCATGCTGGGGTTGCTCCGTTTTCAGGACAGAAGCGGCCCCAAGCTCTTAACTCAAGCATTTTTTATACAGTTTGGTAGGCAGACTTTGGCAACAGGGTGAGTTGTACACAGCTTATTGGCCATCTGGGGTGACTTTTAATTTCATTGGTGGCCTTCAGTGGGGTGGTACACAGATGAGGAACTAGGGAATGGACTAATAGCCCACCCCTTTTGCAGTTAGGCCCCTCCTGGAACTGGGTGAACTTTGGGCTCTTTGGAAAGTCCCTTCCCCCTGGCAGCATAAAGTCCTAATCTTCTGGTGACAGAAAGGCTCAAGCACCTGGTAACGGAAAGTCCTAAGTATCTGGTATTGTTTACCAAAAAGGTTGGGGGTTATCTCTACCTCTACAGCTTGGTGGCCTCCTCTCAGACCACTCACTCTGTTCTCTGCTCCAACCATACAATCTTCCTGCTCCCCTCAGATGTGTCATGCTTCCTCAGATTACATGGTCTGGAGGCATTTACTCCCCCAGAAGCACATGCTTCCCTCAGCCCAGGTTACACGTGTCTTATAGAGTTCTCTCCCAGCCAACTTTCCCATCTTAGCTCAAAAGTACTTTCACAGAGAAGTCCTGCCTTGACCTCCCTTAATATGGACAATCTCTCCTTCCTAATTTCACATAATCCCATGTATCTCACTTCTTTTGTAACACTTTCTTGGTAATAATTTCACATTTTGTAGTGTGATTAACTCACAAATATAGGTCTTTCTATAGATTCTAAACTCCAAGAAGGTAGGAATTGTGCTTCTTCTTTGCCTATTGTAGTTTAGCATATTAGGCACTCAATACATAGTTGTTGAAAAACCATATGATTGAGTGTGTTCTAATGGAGGGCTGTATCAGCACAGTGTGTGGGGGTGCACAGAGGAAGTTTGCACTATGATTAACAACTTCTCCCCAAGGGAAGTTTTCTTGTCCTTTTTTATCTATCATGTTGTCTGAAGTATAAAAAGAATCTTAAAGTCACTTAATCTAATTTCCTGCGGCTACCTGAATTGAGAGACCATTCAAGACCTTCAATGAATATTGGTAACTTTGATCTCCAAAGAGGCTAAGAATCCAGAGCAAAACCACAGGCAGTGGGCCTTTGAATTCCTATTAACCTTCAGCCTCAGGTTTACAGGGCTGATTACCTGGATGTGCTGTACATGTATATATTTCTGTTCTAACTATTTTTTATGAACTTGAATTGTGATAGATTTTATTGTTAAAGAAACACTGTGAGAAGTGAAGGGCAGTTACTATTATAAAAAGCATGTGGCAGGCAAAGAAAAATAATTTTACTGAGACTGAACAATTTGTTGAGAATACACACCCACTTCCAAGAGAAGATAGAGTTTAACCCAAGGACTCTGTCTTTCTTGTAGGATGCTTTGGTTAAGGGTTTGTTTGTTAATAATTTTGATCCTGTTACACACTAACTTTACAATTACGTGCCTTCTATATCACTGCTCTGTCCTTAATTTCAACATATTTATAAATAGTGATAATGTATATACAATAGCTATAAATGTTAATTTAATAATAATAATATAGTTTATGAGCATTATTACTATTATTACCATTAATGTTGTAGCTGTGCCCTGTGATTGTCTCTGTCAATACTTGAGAAACATGAATATTCCATTTATACTGTATCTCTTTCCAAAACCCAGTTTGCTTCTGGGAACTGAAAAAACCTATTGGTTAAATCTCAGTCTCTGTGGTCAGCACAGAGCAAATTCAACTCCCCTAACTCCAGCTCTGCAATTACTAGTTGTGTGACAATGATCAAACAGCATAGCTTCCCCAAGCCTCAATGTACTACTCATCTGTAAAATGGAAATAATATTCATCCCATAGGTTTGTTTTTAGAACTAAATGAAATACGACATATACAATATTTATCCCTTTTTGAGTTCTTTCGAAATGCTGGGCTAATTGTTTTAGGAGAAATAATTAATAATAAACATAATTATTATTATCATAAAAAAGACACCACTCCCCATGATCATGCCAAATCAAAAACATGAATTAATTTAGCAATATATATCTCACATCCTAGAATAGTATTTTTCAATTTAGCATTCGTGGTTGTATATTTATATATAAATTCAAAATGGGCATGAATCGACCCCAATAACACAAAAAGCCAGCACAATTTGCTGCTAACACAATTTCCAGTATCACTGAATGTTTCAATTCTGTAGAAGCCTTAATAGATTGGGTTTCTTTCAACAGGGCAGAGGAGGTAACTTGAGGCCTTCGTTAAACAGACAGGAAAGAATAGCTCCTCTTATCAGTGTAGTTGGAATCTCATTACTATTCATGGTTCTTGCTGTCCCTTTGTTCTCTGCACTTGCTAAGGCTCCAGGCATTTCTTTTTGGATTTCATTTTTATTTCATTAATTTTCTGATTTTTTCCCCTCAGCCTGGAGACTTGAATAAAATTTTTGCCTTGGTCATTCAAAAATAAGGGGTAAGTTCCTTCCCTCCAATAGGATGGTGAAAATGTCTCTGTTTGTTTGACTTTTAACCCTGTCTATTTTCTACTAGGTTTTCAGGCAATTTATAGCAAGAGTTGCACGATATTTATAAGCCATTTGTACAGATTACTAATCAAAATCAAGGGAAAGAGGCAAGAAAGGAAAACTATACAAGGAAAAGCAAGTCAAAAAACAAAAAAGCTACAA